>NC_044050.1:4386849-4399349 GCF_902167405.1 Gadus morhua | reverse complement strand
GATGTGTCACAATGATATACATTCCAAACCTCATTTAAGAACATCAATTTTGTGTAGAGAAATCCGATCTTGCGAGGTGAACAGAGACACTAAAGAGCCAGGCTGTTGAGAGGCCAGGCCGTGCCAGCGAGCAGAGATCTCGCTGTCTTCCAAACGTCGGGGGATTTCTCTGCGCAGCGTTGGTGGAACCAAAGAGAGCTTTTTAAAACATTGTTTGCCGCAAGCACGACAAACCTCCACAAACTTTTAGGAGTTACCACAGTGTTTACAAGCACACACTACTGCATGTCATCGCCCGCAGCCATGGAGCCAGATGATGGCAGACCAGGCAGTGTTCTAGAGACTTCTACAATGACTTAAATTATAGAATAATATTCAGGCTGCTTTGAAATTCCTTTTATCTGAACGCAAGAAGTTTTATTCAAACAAAAACTGAAGCGGGAATGTTCAGCGATGTTGTTTACTTTTGAAGCACGACTCTCGGGATATGACTGGTTGAATCAAAACCAATCGGCGGCCCAGTAAGTTGGACTCGCGACGCCCCTCAACAAGCCCTGCAGACGGCAGACTTCCCAGACTGTGGGGCTACCGAAGTACATGTCAGGAAATAAAACAGACTTCACACATTATGTTGCTGCTCTGCGGTTGGTTCCACGATAACTGACATTCAAGATGTGATCAACTCAGTGGGATGCTGAAGAAGGGGAGAGCTTCTCGTTCAACTGGGAACTCTGTCTGTTTTCAACCCACAACCCAAAACAAGCAGAAGAGATGGACAGATTGGCCTTCCCACTCACCAGCCCTGCTCATCGCATGGCAGCGGACCACAATGCAGGCAGACACACGTCCGCGCACACACTCAACCGCACACACATAAGCATGCGTACACGCTCACAGGTACACGCACACACACGCTCACATAAACACATTCATATGAAGAGTGAGAATCACAATAACTCAACTCATCTGCAACTAAAATAAGCCACAAAGGACTGGCAAAGCAATGTGTGGAAGGGTGTGTGAAAGTGTGCATACGTGTGTTTGGTGAGTGTGTGTGTGTGTTGGTGTGAGAATGAGGCAACATAAAAATATTAGGGTGTGAGTGTGTGTCTCTGTCTGTGGGACTGTGAAGTTTCTCAGCAAAACCTCTCTCAATATGCTGAGGTCAGCCACACCATCACAAGCCGCACAGGCATTGTTCGAAAGGACAACACTTGGTATGTGTGTGTAACTGAGATCGAGGGCGAGAGAGGGAGAAGGGAGACAGGGAGAGAGAGAGACGGAGGCCACATTATATTAATATCATCTTAAAATTGTCTTTAACTCTGAATGGGCATCATTCTTATATGCTATGAAGTTATTACACAAGTGTTGCTGATTTAGACACACACACACACACACACACACACACACACACACACACACACACACACACACACACACACACACACACACACACACACACACACACACACACACACACACACACACGCACTGCCCCACTTTACCTCCCCCCAAGCCACTGTTGTGTCGGACAAGGTGCCGTCTATTTTCAGCACTGATCAAATGTAATTACCACTGTAGAATGTAATGGCCAATGTTTTGCATTGCTCCAAAGAGCAAAACCCCTTTCTGGTTAGAAGAAAGAGACAGCGAGATTGAAATAAATATGGACGAGAATGAGTGAGTTCCATATGCTAGTGACAGACAAACTGAGAGAGAGAGAGAGAGAGAGAGAGAGAGAGAGAGAGAGAGAGAGAGAGAGAGAGAGAGAGAGAGAGAGAGAGAGAGAGAGAGAGAGAGAGAGAGAGAGAGAGAGAGAATGAATGTTTGCCGTTCCGTGTCATTTACACTAAATTAACAGAATGAAACAAAGGTTGAGACCAAAATGTCCCAGTCTTATTCTTATATCTTATATAGATTACTTATATCGTGACTTGTAATTGTTTGGATTTATTTGGAGTTAATATCAACATTAAAGGCGGGGTGTGTAGTATTTAGTGCCATCAAGTGGTCATGATGAAGATTGCAACTAACCTCTCCTTCTCCAACGACGTAGAACTAACTACAGCGGCCTAATAAATTGGATTTAGTTATTTAGTCTGTAAAACTATAGGTCAATGCTTAGAAGTAAGGTAGCAATTATGCTCCTTAGAAGACATGTCCAGTCCAGAGCTGTCCGTCCGTTCTGGGCTCCAGTAGAAACATGCAACAGAGCAGGCTCCGTGGATGAGAGAGAGACACTCCCTATGAAGACGTAAAGGGCTCATTCTTACCAAAATCAACGCTTCTTATTGTCGTGGGTTGATACACAAATTAAACACAAATTAAAGTCTAGGTAATTCATTGATAATCATATTTTTTCATTCTGGTTTACCTGAAGAGTAGATCCGATATGTGTTGTGTTCTTGAAGGACGTTAACTAGGTAATTCATTGAATTACCTACTTAACATCCTGTGTTGGTTTGAGTGAAAACATATGATCAACAATAAATTACCTACTTAACGGCCATCAAGATCACAACATATCGGATCTACTTTTCAGGTAACCTGAATGGAAAAATATGATTCTGCAAAGATTGGAATTGGTTAAAACGTTGGTTGCATTGTGTACCTTATCATGTGACCATCGTTTGTGTTGAATAACTACTAAAAGTTGGAGCACACTGTTACCTTTGCAATGAAATGTATTTTCTATATTCCCAGATTACATTATTTATTTAATCTAATTTAATAATAGATACAGTATGTTTAATTTAGCATTTCAACTCTAGATGCATGTCCAGCATCTCCAACCAAGAACTGTATTGATTTAAATGCATCCTTTTTTGTGTATTTTTAGAGTGGCACTCTGACTGGAAGCTCTGTGGTGCTAAAAGAGAGGACTGGAGGTTTAAGAGACGAACACAAGTATGACTATACAAATTAAAGCTTTTGGTTACTACCAAACTAAGGCCCAAGAGGTTGACCCCTCCCCCTCCCAAAAAAACAAAATCAAATAATTACAAGTTCATTATTTTATCAAAACAGGCACCAGGTCTGAGACCAGGTCTAGGACCAGGTCTGAGACCAGGTCTAGGACCAGGTCTGAGACCAGGTCTAGGACCAGGTCTGAGACCAGGTCTGGGACCAGGTCTGAGACCAGGTCTAGGACCAGGTCTGAGACCAGGTCTGGGACCAGGTCTGGGACCAGTTCTGGGACCAGGACTGAGGGACTTGTTAACAAGTGATAGCCGGGTGTTCATATCCTGGCCAGGCATCGCCTGAGGAGGCCATGCATGACCTCTTTGGGGCCACAGTTTTTAGCCATTTGGGATCTTGGCAACAGGAACTGGCTAGTTCACGGATCATAAACTCACTAGGGGGTAGGAACCAGAGCTTTGCAGGACTTTTAGAAGTAGTGACCTGTGCTGGAGCCAGAGCCAAACTCCTTCATAAGGGACGGTCTTACTTCTACTCAGTCATACACCAGCAGAACTATATTCCTCTGCACCTGGACATCTTACAAATGTGTACTCACTGGGTCATGGCTGTCTACAAAACACTAATTGTTCTGCCTTCCCCCAGCCCCCCAACTCTAGGGATACATTACTGAACCATTCAGTAACATTAGTTAATGCAGTAATAAACATTAACTAACACTTAATAAACAACTATGTAATGGTATAGTAAAAATTGACTAATGGTGTTCATCTTAACTTAGGTAAGGGTGTTTGTGCTAAGTAAGGTATTCATATATAGATGATCTAATAAGGGGTTAGTAGAGGTAGTGGGATGGTAGTGGGTGGAGTGCATTAGCAGTATGATATTTCATTAGCACATGTGTTAGGGCAACCCACTTACCCTAACCCCTATTCTAATAATGCTTTTTACTGCATCAACTAATGCTAACTAATTGCTAGTTAATGTCCCTTATTTTAAGATCTTACCCAGCCGTTCAGCTCACCATATTCTGCTGAACGTTCAAAAAACAAATCCGGCACGGGGTCTCTCGTCATTCCGCTCCGTTGCAGCCGGAAAAAGGAACATCTGCAAAAGACACTGCAACTGGACAATTTTATCCCCAAGTCCGTTTTCGACGACTCGATTATAGACATTTTCATTGAAATGTGCAGCTGTTTCTCGATCCACCAACACTCCCTAACCCTTTTCTGTTGGCTGATTACTTTTGTCTCATGCGTGTCCGTGCTCTCTTGCCTGTGTCTAACTGCTTGTGCTTACCACTTTTGTCTTGTTGTGTTGCCTGATACTGCTGTTTGCTAGCTACCTGCCTAATGCGTGTGTGTGTGGTAGACTGTACACTATTTATTTAATGCTTATTTTGATGCATATAATAAGTAGGTGTGTTGGAAATGTTTGGATAAGTGCTGCTATCTTTTAACCTTTGCTATTTATTTGTAACCCCTAACCCCCTCTTTCAAGTGGCTTTGTCCTTTGCCACTAACTTTCAGCATTGTTAATAATAATTTGTTCTTAATAAAGTGCCAGGTTAAATGAAGGTTCAATTAATATACAAAGGAGATGGCCATGGTGAGAGGAAAAACACAAGGCTGCTGCAGAGTTAGAGTTGGTCCTCGGGGATGAATGGTTCACTACTCTGTGACTGTGCAGGCAGCTATGATGGGACAGCACATATGCACTCAGTCCTTTCAGCCCTCCCCAGCCCCCAGCTGTAATGAGTAGGTGGTCCCTACACTGGAAAGGGCTCTGCCTACTGCTTCCTTTCACCTTTAAAGAAGACAATAACTAGAACGGCAATCAGTGGAGAATGCATGATCTACACCTGAGCAGTGGGTTGAATGGGTTTGGGTGGTTGCCACAGAGGCTTGATAACAAACACTCTGTCAGTCACAATGGTGCTCATAAGTGGATGTGGTACCAGCGCATCTTCTGCCAAAGGTTGATGATATGTTTCTAAAATGCCAATTATCTATCGCTCATCCCACAGGTTGTGGGTGACATAAGAATAAATGGACCCTGTTCAATACGTCCAATGTGGAATCAGCTGGGGATAGAAGCTCATTGGGCCCTCATTGGAAGCTCAGCAGAACCCTCCTAATCCTGGTCCGCTGGACCTACTCATAAGGCAGCACTAGGTACCCGCAGGAAAAAAGGCTGCACTTGTGGTGGTTGGGGAGGCAGGATGAAAGTGAGGGAGGAGTTTGACAAGGGCATGGAGAAGGCCTCCAGGGGGTTCTGGAGATCCCTTTGGACACGATCCAATCTATTCTTAGAAACAGTCGGGAAACATTTACTGCAATAAGTGCATCTTTATCTTCCCAAAGTCAAACCATAGATCAAGTAAGAGCTAAGTGGAATTAGTCATGGATTAACTCTAGATGGATTAACTCTTGAACCTTTCAAATGTAATGAGGGAGGCCTTGGTATAACCAACATGACATGGCCAAGCTATTTGGTCCCTGTACACCTGGGGTGGGGGGGGGGGGGTCGGTCTCTCTGGTCAAGTCATGGCGGGGTTCAGTTGGTAATGGGACTCTGCAATGCATTGCTTTGTTTCCATTAATGTTGGTCATATCCATGTACAGGATATCAAGGTGAGGTCAAAGCTCGGACAGGAGAAGGGCGTCATCTCAATATCCAGAATAGTTTTTCCTGCCTGTTTTGACACACAACGACCTCCAGAAAGCCTGAGAGACGTCTGTGTCAGTGGCATGCCGGAAAGTAGTCGTGTGCAAGCCTGTGGCACTGGTTCCTGCCAGGAAAAGGATGGCTGGTCTTCAGGCCAGAGGTGAGAGATTATCCCAGGTAGGTGACAGTCAGGGTCAGGTGATTTTAATGGTCGACTAGGTGTAGCACCAACACTAATGAGGGCATGAAGAGGGCATTGGGCCAGACAATCTCTCATTTTACCTCAATCTGGTAAGAACCCCTCTCTTAAGAGGTGTACCAGCAAAACAAACTGGGGAGAGACTCCATGAGCAGAACTAGGACTTGCTGGAGGAACTATATCTCCCGGCTGATCTAAGTTAACTGGATCCCGACTGTTATAGTTCAAAAGATAAGAGCATTGAGGTGATGAGAAATCTGTGCCTAAAACACTGTAAACATGTTTGAAAGAGTCACTCAAAAGGAAATCAGCCCTGCTGCGGGCTTTCAACAGGCCAATGCATGTCATGTGCTTCTATTATTAACTGACTATTCACTACTTTGGGATAAAGCATTATGGGTTGATGATACTAACTTGATCTAACAGGAGGAAACCAACACGTTTTGGAAAACCTGATAGAAGCCTACCCTGAAATAAATCATCATAATTGTCACCAGCAACTTATATTTCAAACTAGCCTCTTTTGGTTCGGGGTCCTGTCATATGCTTTTTCAATAATACTCTTATGCTTTCAAAAGTAAGCAGGAAGAAGAAAATATCAACAACCAAAGGAGGCAATTCAGAGACTGTAACAGAAGCCAAACAATAGATAGAAAACAGAATAGATTTTTCTTTCTCCATACAGTGAGAAAAAAAGAATGACATGGGGGGCAAATTATAAAAACAAGAGAGAGATAGACAGCCGAAGGGAGCGAGGCCCATAAAATAAGGTAAATGGGAGCAGGACAGAGGGCTGGATGGGGGTAATGTGTTGATGATGTAGTGGCTGTCAGACCATTTGCTAGCGAGGCCAAATGATCCTGTAAGAACAGCAGCGCTATCGATCTGGCTATTACACCGCGCCACATACTAATACCCTCATCAAAACCAGGGAACATGTGTGTGTGCTTGTCCATGTGCGGATGCTTATGTCTGTGTGTTTCTGTGTCTGTGTAACACTCAATGTACTTCACTTTCAATTCCTGTGATATGGCCAGCAACAATCGACTCTGTTCAGATGTTGTTGGTATGGACACGTGTTTGTGGGAAGTCTGAGAGAGAAATGAGAGCGATGCCAATATGTCAAATGGATGAAGAATGACAACTGTCAGAGTGACATTCAGTCATCGGAGGAATGTGTATTCTTAAACTAACCCATAAAATAGACCCATAACAAGATAATGGAGGTGTGTGTGTGGGGGTTTCTGTGTGTGTGTGTGTGTTTATATGTGTCTGTGTGTGTGTGTATGTGTGTATGTGTGTGTCTGTGTGTGTGTGTGCGTGCGTGTGTGTGTGTGTGTGTGTGTGTGTGTGTGTGTGACCCTGACATGACAGTTCATCAATACTCCATTACTTACATTATGCTGCCATCGATATGAAACACTATCTGAAGTCAATCCGCTTGATATTTAATATTTTTTCTCTCACCTTCAATGCATTATTCATCCTTTTATGTTTTTCTTACAAATAGACACAAACACATGTTACCTAGTCATGAACATTGAGTCTTTGAAACGCTCTGCCCTTTTGGGTACATGTTTATATTTGGGTAAGCTTACCTTAAAGCCGTACCTCTTTCTGTCAATATATCTGCTCATGTCTTGTTGATGTGCTGGCCAAACTCGAAGCATCAAACATTAATGAGGTAAACACACCCGAGGTGCTGAACGGCGAGATGCTGCTGCTTGTTTTCACACAACTGACACAATGTTCAGAAGAGGGCGTGTCAAGTGTAACAAGGCTGACAGCCCATCACAATGGGATGAATGCAATAATGGATTCAAATATTCAATGTAGATGCAGCTCCAATCGGTGTGGAGATGGTTTTGTATGTGAACGGGCCTCCAAACCCCCTTTGGTGAGCATTGTGTGTTCCAATTTCCAATGTAAATTGGAATATGAAAAACCAATACAAGGTGAAGAAATGAGTGGAATACTTTCCTGCTATTAACAAGTTGGAAGAACGCATGCAAGCATATGAGGCTCACCCTTGTGTCAAGACAACACATTAAGCAAAAAAACAAGGCGTGTTCACTATAATATACGTTATGTATTTGAAATGCATTTGGGTTATAAAGTCGTGCTGGTCAGGAGTGTGCTAGCGGCCATGGAGTCTCAGGCTTTGGCGGCTCGGAGCTGCGTCCTCGTAGCTAGGGAACGCAGTGAGATATGGAGCCACGACTACAACGGGAAGACTCTCTCGGCCTCGCTTTCCCCTTCCCTCCCTGCTCTTCCCGAGCGCTCCTGGTAATGGATTTTCCCTAAATGGGTTCTGAGAAATACAAGTGTTCTTGTGAGAGGTGGGGGGGAGGGGGGTCTGAAGTGTGGAGAAAGAGACGGAGAGCATAGAGAGGACATTAGATGAGCACGAATGGGGAGGACTATGTCATATAATTGAGTAGAGGGGGAAATAAATAAAATAAAAAAATAAATAAAAAAAGATTACAATGTTGGTAAGAGGTGTCTATCGAGCCAAATGAAGATAGATTAGCTATATGAAGATCACAGAGCATTAGCCACTTGATGGTATGTAGCAGCCTTGATATGTTAGTGGCGCCAAAGTTAAACCCCCTCGTCCGCAAGTCTGTTATTCATTGATTTATATTGCCGAGTAGAGATGTCTATTGGATTCCATTGGCACCATAGCAGGATTCTGTGTGTGCTTGCATGTGTGTCTTTTACCAAGGCATGTATTTGCCTCAGGTTGCTTATAAAGTATGTAATATGTGTGGGTGTTGCCTGTATGGGATGTATAAGGATATCTCCGTAAGCCATTATGCAATCGGACATACTGTATCAAAACGTACCCACGCACGCACGCACGCATGCAAACACACACACACACACACACACACACACACACACACACACGCATACACACACACACACACACTGGAGACCTTTAGTCGCTCTCCTCGGCAGCCTCCATCATATCCTCCTGGGGGACGGTGTGGGCCGGGAGACATTATCCCTCCAGTGTGTCCCGGGTCGGCCCCCGTGTCTCCTCCAACGGGAGGGGCCCGGGGGGGCTTCCTTAACAGATTCTCCAAACACCTGAGCCGGCTCCCCTCACCATGCAGGAGAGGCCGCTTTACTCTGAGGTCCTCCAGGACTCCCAGCTCAGGAGCCGCACTCGCGAGCAGCGACTTGAGATATTTAAAGTCCTCCACTCTGAATAATCCCTGCCCACCAACTTCAACGTCTTTGTCAGGCGTGCGGGGTGCTGATTTGCATAGCGACCACTTCAGACTCGGCTGCCAACGGCTCCAGAGAAGACAGGGGGCCGGCGTGCTTTCAAGCAAAAAGGACATCAGCAGATGGAGCGGAGACACCACCCTGAGCGCCACCCTGGACCGCCGCCGAGCCCCGTTGATATTCTGTCTGTGGAAATCAGCACGCAGGAGGGGCGACGGAGCACAGCCTGGCCGGGACACCGCCACTCAACACACTCCACTTAAAGGGCTGAGCATCCTCATGCTTTTTCCACATCTTCCTTTGCTTTAGACGGTCATGTGACATATGTATGCATGTTTTACGTCTGCTAAGCTAGATAAATATAAATCAGAGCCTGTGCGAGAATTCCCGCCCACCGACAACCCCTCAAAAAGTGTGTGAAACGGCTCGTTTGCGCTCAAACTTTACTTCCGTAACAGTGTGACTTCAGACTGCAGTGGGCGGAGCTGAAGTGCAAAAGTCGTGCCTGGCTACCCCGCAATATTTAGAACTTCTCGGGGGTGTGAATTTGTGACACACAGAAAGCGTTCGACCAATCGCAACAGTGTGGGCGTGCTGACCAATCACAGCAGACTGGGCTTCTCGAGAGGGGGGCCTTAAAGCGACATGATACAAAACAGAAGGTATTTGAAAGACGATGAAATTGGTTTTGCAGAAATGGTGTGAGAATAATATGGGGTATTTCTAACATACAGGCATGTAACTCTATTCTAGTAGTACCCCATAATGGAATTATTAACTCTAAAGAAGCATAATATGGGATCTTTAATGTCGAAGCATGCGACACGACTCTCACCGTGCGCTAGACCGCACACCAGCAGAACCCATGCCCCCCCCACCCAGTAACACACTCCCTCAGGGTGCGTGGTCATCAGCCCTCTAACAAGCAGACTCCCCAGCGCCCTTATCATAAGACGCGAGAGGGTGAAGAGCCGCTCCGCTCTCCCCCAAACAGGACCGACCATCCCTCCTCAATCAGACTTCCTGTTATCGGGCAGAGGCACCTCTCCGGCGGTCGGTGCCGGGGTGTTGGCGCCCCGGCACCGACCGCCCCGGCCAGGAGGGGAGCGGGACCCTGCAAACCCCCCATTACCGCTCCAGAAGATGGGAACCAGCACCAGTCAATCCAGAAGGACAGGGGCTGTCTGGATTTCCATATGAGAGGCTGGGCCTCCGGGAGCCTCACTAAGCACCCCAGGACCTCCAGAGCCGAGTGCAGCCCGAGTCTGTCAGTCAACCCTTACATTGGTCTGGAGGCGGGGCTTAGGCTGGAGGAAGGAGAACAGCGTCCTTTAGTTCCTCAAATGGTCAACTCCTGATGGTACCCCCCACATCTTCAACTGAGCCTACTGATATTGATTGTCCAGACCGGGTTGGTTTGAACGTTGGTTTGAACATCTCCTTGAAAGAACCAGTCGGGATGGTCCGTTTACAAAAAATACACCTATTTGTGGTTTTGATAAACTTTTTCATTTTAACTGTTGGATTGACCATTTTCCCCATTCTCCGCTTTGCTTGTGTTGATGTGATGTAATGTTATTTAATGCAACTTCACAAACATTACAATAACACATTTTACTGAAATGTTTTTTTTTTTTTTTTTTTTGATTAATTGGTTCTATTATGAATTGAAAAGATTGTAATTACAACTTACATTTAACTGAAAAACCTCCAATCATCAACGCTGTCCTTATTGCTTGAAATCCCGTTTTGTTAGAGTACAATAATTAATATGCTTGAATGGCTAGGCCATAAATTGCCAGCATTCACATTGAAATAGTGGGCAGTTTTATTTCATTTTCTATACACCCCTGAGGAAAAATATAAGGGAGAGATGATTAATAGATGATACAAAGACATTTTATAAGAACACGGACACACACACATCACACACGCACACACACGCGCACACACACACACACACACACACACACACACACACACACACACACACACACACACACACACACACACACACACACACACACACACACACACACATAACCACACCTGGTATATGCTTTAAAAGCCCTATAATATCAATATTTAAATACATTTCTACAATTGTAAACAAGAGGAATCTTGCGGAGGTGCAGATTTGCAGTAGAAAGGGGGGCTCCCATGGTGGCTGGGGGTGGCCGGTCTGTCTGCTAGCTATCTGGGCACTGAGTGAGCTATCATTCCTGGGCCGGCGTGCACCCTGAAAAATTCATACCTCCTATGATAAGCATGCATAGTTAAAGAAGAACAGTCAGGAAAGGCTTTATTGCATTCATCGTTTCTGTTATTGCAATATTTTCAACCCAATGATGTCTTATTAGAAGCGGCGGAGGGGCGAGCACAAACGTGGAACACAGACACCAAAAACAATACATTAAGGGGGTCGGCATTTTGAATGCTGGGGGCTTTTGTTTCCCGAAAAATATGTTTTCAATGATTATAGAAAACGTTTTACCAACGCCTTGGTGTGTCAGCAAGAAGCAGGACCAGTAGTAGATTGAAGAAAACCATTGTTGAAATCAGTGATATTTGAGTATATACCCCTGTAGCAACAGGCTAAACTGGATCTAAAATAAATATGCATAAAATCCACATCTTTTTTTGTATGTTTCAAGGTTGGACGGGTCCTGACGTGATCAAAGAACATACACACACAAGGCATCGTTTATGGAGGAACCGAATACAAAGTCCGCCCCCTCTCCTTGTGAGCGACGAGTGGGAACGCAAAAATGCGAAAAGTGATTTGACAACAAATGTGTGTGAGTGTGTAAAAAAAAAAAGTGAGTGTTTTGTCAGCCCTGTTTTACCAGGTGTAACGTTGGGATCAGTGTGCTTGCTGTTAAAATGGATTATTAAACACACACGCACACGCGCACGCACACACACACACACACACACACACACACACACACACACACACACACACACATTCACATACACATACACATACACATACACATACACACACACGCACACACACGCGCGCGCTCGCGTGCGGTGCAGAGGGGCTGGGGTGTGAAATAGACCTGGGGGTATCAGCGTTCCTGGATGGCTGAGGCCATATGGAATGTGCACAATCTTGGTTGTTAAATAAAGATTAGTTAGGTCTTGGATAATTAGACAGAGGCCAACAACACACAATTTTGCACAGAAATAATTGCATAACTTGATTATTAAGCAAATATGCATATTTATTGGGAGGCCAGTAATTAAGCACACACCTTGATAGGCGTGTGCCTGTATACATGTATGTAGCTGAGTATACACGTTTTATGCATGAAATGCCTTCTCTCTGCAGTCTGTGTTTCAATCTCTGAAATGATCTCCTACTTGCCATTATCAAGTATAATAAGAAAAGTATAAATTATCATTCTATTATTGTCTACATGTTGTCTGAGATGTGGCTCATCTACAAAGCATGCTGTCTGCTCGCTTCAGT
>NC_044050.1:4356849-4379349 GCF_902167405.1 Gadus morhua | reverse complement strand
GAGGCAGGAGTTGCGTCCGGGGGTCTTCCCCACCGGGGCCCCGCGGCCCCAGAGCCGCATGGCGTGCTCGGGGGACATCACGGCCTGCCGGTCGCCGTCCAGCTCGCCGGCCGTGCCCACGGAGTAGCCGCGGTGGGGCAGGCCCATCTCGGAGCAGAAGGCCAGTCCGCGGCGTGCCGCCGGCTCGCAGATGCCGAGCTGACGCAGGCCGAAGTTCTGACCTGAGGGGGGAAGGGGGAGACGGCGTCAGCCACCTTTGCTGCTGGGTAGTTTTGTTTGAATCTTAATGATAACAGTCACTCTAATCTGGGCCTGTTAAGACCCACTGTGGGGAGGTATATGATAGCCATGGCCAAGACACTCACATCAACATTATGCACTGTGGTAATACGTGAGGTTTACTGTCTTCAGCAGGAACATCTCAAGAGACCACACACAATATTGCCTGAACACACATTCTCACACACACATACGCCCACACACACAAACACACATACACACACACAGCCCCCCTTCCCCCACTCATACACACATAAAAACCAACACAGCCTGATGCATAGGGCGTGTATGTAAGCCTATATATAGTGAGTGTTTTATCCCAGCGGGTCACAGAGGATAGAGGGAGAGAGAGAGAGAGAGAGAGAGAGAGAGAGAGAGAGAGAGAGAGAGAGAGAGAGAGAGAGAGAGAGAGAGAGAGAGAGAGAGAGAGAGAGAGAGAGAGAATTTTTTTTTATATATGCTTGTTCTGGTTGGCAGGTGGAATTTGTTCTGAAGGGTGACTCACAGATGTGTGCGGTTCCGCTCTCTTTGAAGAGAGGGATGCTCATGAACGCACACAAACACACAAACACACATTCATAAATCCACACTCAATAGCACGGAAAGTGTGAATAGTGAAGTCCTTGGTTTATTGGTATTCAACAATAATGGAATTTTTCTCTCAATAACGCTTCTTTAATGAAACCATTTTATTATTCCTTCACATCACACCTTTGGCTGGCTGGGAGTAACAGTGCAGCCTGCATATGGCTACACATATGCAAAAAGGAGCCCCGATGTTAATATAAATTACACACATTTATTTACACTCCAAAAACACTTTTGGATGTAATAAATATACCTGCATCATGCCCATTTGACCGTGGCGAGGCGGAGAGGCACATTAGCCTCTCTGTATTTCGCGCCACACCTTCTCCGTGTTTGCATTAGCAAATGATGTGGTCAAAGGTCTGAAGCGGCCCAGGCTCACCATTGGTCTGATAATGGGAAAAGGTGAAAATCTAATAACACAAGTGCTGTTACAATGGTGGGATTGTGCCAGTGTCCTTCAACTTGACGGAAAATGACATGGCTGGGTAAGCACAACCTGAATAATCAAATATCTTTCCCATTACTGGACACCACAGCGAGCCAAGGCCTGACTGCCTCTCCCAAGCAACTCCTTGGACTCCCTAAGGTAAATAAACAAATAAATACATTTTGTATTTATTATGAGATCTATTTAAGTGTATTGAGGGTATAATGAATGCACAATGTGCAGAAACGTTCTATTTAAATGCTGATGTAAATTTTTAAATAATAATGCTATTGAATGAATCCGTTACCTATCACTGAAACAAATCGTACACACCTCGTCATGGTCTCTCTACTAATAAAATAAATGGGGATCATCTATCTGGGGGTATTCTACAGAGGGACGCGCTGAGGAGGACGGGACTCCTGACTCAGGCGGCGCATGTCACACTCTAACGCGGGATGATGCTCATCCACTCACCATGACATCAGTGAAAGCATTCCAAGCGGAGGCTCTGTCGCCCATGGTAACCGCATGGTAACTGGGGCCGAGCCTGCTGCAACTGTCAATTGTTCCAAATGCTTCTCGGCTTCGCCCAGTCTACCTCAAGTGTAATGAATTGGGATTAGGCCCTCCGTGTTTTCTCTTGTCTACCACAATAGGAGCTGTACGGGATTGATGATGAAAGGGCTTTAAATAACATTTGGGCTTGTTTATGAGCAGGCAGTACGATAAATCGTTACCAGCCATCCAGCCAAATGGAATCTGCCAAAGCTCAAAAAATAAAATTAAAAAAACCTGCCGACAAACAATTTGATCTTTTGGGTGTGTAAAGAGGATGCCCAGATGGATATTGATGCACTGTAATACCTGTAGGAGTTCATGTGGAATACATAATTGAGTTGCTTTATAATTTCTATATGTGAGCTTTACGATCTTTAATCTAAATATCGAGATATCTATTAGCCATGTACTCTGTGCGTATCGAGTATCCTTCAGAAGATAATGATACTATAATATAATGAATATATACACACATATATATAAATATATATGAATCATATATATATAATACATAGATGTGTGTTAATATGTTTATAATTGTGTGTTAATTTATATATATATATGTGTGCGTCAATATGTATACATATATATGTGCATGTATATGTGGATATTGCTATTTTAGATAGCAATGATATTTCTGAAAGCATTAAAATAATAAATAATAGCATAAATTTCATCTGGATATCTACAAATAAATAAATAAATACATTCTAAATCCCCGTAAATGATTCAGGTTCAAAGTGATGTTGATTTCAGAATCACATTGAGTGTTTAGCCCTCACTTAAGAGCAAGTAATGATGAAATCTACTTAACCACAACATTGATCACATCATGTGGTCCCTCCAACAAATCAATATAATTCCTATTAAAAATAGACATTATGCTGACATTAAACATTTTGATGTTTCAAAATAGATATGTGTATGTTATTGGATATGTTAAAACTGGTTATTAATCTAAATTAAATTAGGATATTTTCAAATAAATCAAAAGGCCTTTGAAATTTAAATGAGACAAAGTCTGCAAACTTATAGCACACACCACTACTTCGATCCATTATCAGAAAAAAAGAGTAGAGAAAAATATGAAAGCTTCCCTTAATTAACCAAGCAACAAGAGATAACGAGAACTGCAGTCCAATTAAGGATTTTATTAATTTTAAATGAGCCCACAGTGTAAAATGAAAGCGATAAGATAATTGACTAATTATAATTTCCTCCTTCCCAAAATATTGATGCTACGCTAATTGGAATAGAAGAAGAATGAATGGGCTTTGTGATCTAGCACACTTTCTCCATTGTTTTAATTCCACCTCAATAGAATTCACTTCATTTGCCACATTCATCAAATCCTTGCTTCATTTGAACAATACATTTAACGTATGATTAATCTATAATGATATCAGCAGCAGGGGCAACACTTCTATGTGTTTGCCTCCACGATTCTGGTACATAAACCACGTTTTTTTAGTTAAAAACAAAGTTTTAGAATTATTTTATTATCATATCATTATAACCATTATTTACCAGGTCTTTACCACGGATTGAGCAAGGCTATATTAGTTTTGTTGGTTCATGTACCTCAGGGAGTCAAAGCCAAAGTTCCTTTCCCCCAATACCTTCTCAACCATTGCTGAGATAACCCCCACTACAAGTCTCATGGTGGAAATGAAATGTTATTGCACATAACACGTTGGTTCTTTGAACTCTCTCGTATTTCCACAACGAGACTGTAGTGGGGGTTATCTCAGCCATCGTTGAGCCTTGCTGCCCCCCGCCCACTGCCATGAGGCACTACCGCCCGGCAGCGGGCAGCGGGCAGCGGGCAGCGGGCAGCGGGCAGCGGGCAGCGGGCAGGTATGGGGGAAAGGAACTTTGGCTTTTACTCCCTAAAGTACATGAACCAAGACATGGAGGAGAAAGGGATTGTTGCCCGAGATTGTCTCCCGTTTGAGCCCCGCCTCCCACTGCCCGCTTCCCGCTGCCGAGGCGTCAAGGCTCCGGTGGGAGAAAATCGTCGGTAAACAATCGCGGGAAAAATCCTTTTCTCCTTCATGTCGTTGTTCAGTCTACTTCAGATTGATGTGGATGTGGAAGAACCAGAGACGTCGGAGAACCGGACGCAGTCGTTTGAGAACCATAATATCTTCTGGAAGCGCACACAGCTTTTGGCCATGATAATATATATGATATGATATAGATATCTATGTATAATATGATAATATTTAGATAGAGCTCCAGGACTCCCGAATATTTACAGAACACGGCCAAAGGCTGTGTGCGCCTCGCCATTTCCATACATCCACTGTAAACAGCGGATGGTTCCGTGGCCGCAAGCTGCTCAGGGCCACACCCCCACCCTTCTCCTTGACCCGCCTCTCTCCTCCTCATTTGCATTAAAGCTATAGACACCGAAATGGCGCGTTTGGGGAAAGCTCAATGTGCGACTGGCTCGTAGTGGCTGTAATTATGCACCACGGCTGAATTTCGGGAACGTCTTCAAATACTGTGTTAGAGGCCTACTAATATCTTTATTAAAGCATTAGTAGCATGCCATGGGACCTTTAATAAAATTGCAATTTTATTTTAGTATTTAACACACTTAACTTAAACCTATACTATATTAGTAGCTGTACACTGTTCACCTATTTGTAAACTACAAATAGGTGATATCTCTATAAGAGAATCGTTAAGGCAGGATGAGTAGAAGTGTGGAGAAAGAACCAGGATAGAGTTCAGTTGTGGGTGTAGTTAGTCAGAATTTAGGCAGTGTTGTGATGAATGAAGACATAATGAATCTGAATATTATGGCCGGATTCACTAAGTGTGCCTAAAGGAATATTATCCAGGGATATAGAAAATAATTATTACAAGAAAACAATTGCTTCGTGATCTAATGACAGATAAAATTCCGACGCCTCGGTGACCGTTTTAATAAAAACAAACATAAAACGCAGTGTTGCTTTGTTTGCAATAGATTGTGTGCAACCAGTGCACAACCTTATAGGTATATTTTGAAGATAAATAACAACCGATATGCCAGAATATTTTTTAAATAACTAGCTAACAAAATTTCAAACTGTTAAGGGGCCATGTTGCAGTGTCCAATTAGCAGTGTGTGTGAATGTGCGTCAGTGTGTCAGTGTGTGTGCGTCTGTTAGTGTGTTTGTGCATTTGTGTGTGTGTTTGAATGTTTGTGTGTGTGTGTTTGCATGTGGTTGTTTATGTGTGAGTCTGAGTGTGTTTGTGTGTGTGAATGTGCATGCGTGTGTGTGTGTGTGTGTGTGTGTTTGTGTGTATGTGTGCATGTATGTGTGTGTGTGTGTGTGTGTGTGTGTGTGTGTGTGTGTGTGTGTGTGTGTGTGTGTGTGTATGTGTGTGTGAATGTGTGTTTGAAACCTTGCGTGCGTGTCGCCTGAGTTCCGTTTGGGCGTGCCCAAAACAAAAGTTCAAGCTAGGGTGAGGAAGGAGTTTCCTCCCAGTGTCTCACATACTTAATAACAGTCAGAAGACACTGAGGCAGGGGCCAACAGAGGGAGAGGAACACGAGACCGGGAGATGTGAGCGGACAGAGGAGAGGTGAGGAGACACTTACAGGAGCGGCTCATTTACCTTCCAGATGAGCAGGGGGACATCGGAGAGGGGGAGGACGGGGAGGACGGGGGAGACAATGGGCATGGGAGGTTCCTCAATGAAGGAAGTGAAAGCTGAGGAGTCATTGTTCCAGGTAGGTAGCAGGGTGAGATGGGAAGGATACGTTCAGGGAGGGAAGAGTGAATGAAAAGGAAGGAGGCGGTGAGGGGCGAGGACAGGAGGGCGCTGGGTGGTGCTGAGTGGCAGACGAAGACAAATGAGGACAGCACAGCAACGGAGCCTTTCAATGGATCCGTTTGGCAAGAAAGATAATGTGATGTGTTATGATTGTGTGTATGTGTTTGCATGTGTGTGTGTTTCTGCGTACGTGTGTGTGTGTGTGTGTGTGTGTGTGTGTATGTGTGTGTGTGTGTGTGTGTGTCTGTGTGTGTGTTTGGTCAGTGCGTGCGTGTGCATGTGCGATTCTGCGTGTGTGTGTGTGTGTGTGGTCTGTGCGTGCGTGTGCATGTGCGATTCTGCGTGTGTGTGTGTGTGTGCGTGTGTGTTGCTGTTATGTGAGTGTGGTCTATGGGTGTTTGGTGTGTGTGTGTGTGTGTGTGGTGTGTGTGTGTGTGTGTGTGTGTGTGTGTGTGTGTGTGTGTGTGTGTGTGTGTGTGCGTGCCCTCTCACCTTGCCTGCTGAAGTCGCCCTGCTCGCGGTGTACCATGTCCTTGTGTCCCCTGGTCGTTCCATACAGTAACCTAGCAACAGCAGCAGCCGGGGACAATAGTCAAGCGTTACTGGAGCACATAAGTGCTGGTGGGGAGCACATGGCGTTGAACCAGTCAAACATAATGTACAAGCCGTAAAACGGAGTCTAAACAGTCTCCATTATGGGGGCATCCTCTTTTTACCTGCTCACGTCTGAGCCGTTGCCTGTGCTACACTCAAAGGTCAGTGCCATTAATTCATCTCTTTCAAGAGAAAAGTTCTCAAAAGTTGGGATCTGCTATTTGTGAGCCATAGCAGACATTCAGCGAGAAAGTTCCTCTTATGAATAATGGTCCTCCTTGTTAGATGCTTTGAAAGTAAAAAATAACCTCAGTTTAACAGTAGCTGGACTGTGATTTCAGCGATGGCTTTCATGTGAGCTGGGTTAGATACCAGCGGGTACCAGGCTGGTATGGCTGGAGCATCTACACAGTGTGCAGAGCTCAGATGTACAGAGCGCCCCGCATGGTAGAAACACAAAGCATGACAACATGAATCATACAGATGATAACGAATGAGAACCTTCCGCTTAGAAATCTGTTCATCAGCGGTTTATAATCCAAACGGTTTATAAACGGTATTCGCTGATTACAAAACCATGTCCAAGGATTACCAAACCATAACCGCACATGATTAAACTGTGTGGACAGATTTGCGGTTTTATCCATGAAAGAAAACATGAATGACACCATCAGGTCTAATGTCCCGGAACGCCTCCCAGTGAATCACCTTCCATTAGCTTCAATCATGTGATTTGGCAGTCGGTCGAACCTGTCCTGAGTCTACGATACAGACGTATTGGCCCAACGGCCCCTCTGTGACCACAGGTGTCCACAGAGGGTTGAGTCTGACCCTCACCTGGTTTGATCCTGATGCTGGTCAAACGCCTTCAGTGTTTCACTGGACGAGTACGACTTCTGCGTGGGGACCCGGGGCCCCTGGGAGCCTACGCCGCAGTCTCCGCTGTCCCCAGACGAGCCTAGCACGCGTGCACACCCACACATGCATCACAACGGGCGTGAGTATCGCTAACCATCCTGATACAGGGGTCACAATGCACCAGATATAACAATACACTGGGATTAACACGATACTGCTGCGGCAGCTATAGCGTGAGGGAAGAATGAAGGAGCATACATGCGTAGGGTCTCTCTTTATCCTTGCGACCCTTGGTCAGTGAGCAGTAGGGACGTCTCTCTTTCACTTCCATAGCGCTGCTGTTGCGAGTGCTGGTCGGGATACCAGCAAAACATGCAGGCATGCTGCTGCACACCCAGGGGAACGGAACAAGTGAGGGCGGCTCACCCGGGGGGGGGGGGGAGGGGGGGCAGGACTCAGGATCTGCAGACCGTACCTGGGAGGGGAAGGGGGAGGGAGGTAGAGAGGGGGAGGGAGGAAGAGAAGGGAAAGGAGGTAGAGAAGGGGAGGGAGGTAAAAAAGGGGTGGGAGAGGATATCGGGAACACAGTGTGAATATCTCAAACAGAAAGGGCTTCATTTAACTATTATATCTATTATTTTATCTATTACCACGTTTGTCAACTGAGGGTGTGAATTATGTGCACTACATCTATACTTTTGGATTACATTTGGATGAATACACATGTATAGGCAAACTTTAACTCCAATCGATAAAATACATAGTTCAGCTCAAAATCCTGTAAAAAAAAAAGCCAAGAGTCCACATCAGCAGGTGAAATGCATGCCTGATCAACCCTTCCAGAGCAGAATGTAAGTCAGGGAGAGCAGGGCAGAGAGCGACCTCTGTGTCAGTAGGCTTTAACAGGGACAACCTTCGTTGGTCGATCTGATTCTGGAGATCCAAGAGCATGGTGATATTAGCATGCAGATGGAGGCTTTGCCTGAATCGGTTTGTGGAGCCATGATGAATATTCACGGCGAGGAGTTGGTGCCATCACAAGCACACTCATTTGTTTGGTGGAACAAATTAAATCCAACAAAGGTAAGCAGAACTTCCGTAACCCCAACCATGTGAGATGAAAACACAACTAGATATTTTGTAGTTTGGTTACAACGAATACAAGTCGGAGTACTTTCAATTTGTAATTAAATTTCAGATTTGCACAAAAGTAAACAAATAACATGCACACACACAACCCAATGCACACACACAAAAAAAGCACACAAACGCATTTTTTTTTTAAATTGATCTCTCTCTTTCATACATAATACTTTATTCAGGCAGCCTTTTGAAGCTCGGAGCAACACACACAAAGGCATGTTCATGAGTTCTGAATGCTCTTGATGAGCGGCATGTCTTCTGCTTCGTTCGTTCCACTAAATGCCCGCCTCTTAACGGTCACCAGTGTGGCTGCTGGTTGGCCCGCTTTTCACTCTCGCCTCCTCCATCCTAATGTCACTGAACTAAGCGGGCCTTGAAGGCCCTGACACACCGAGCCAACGTCACAGATTCTCCACGCAAAACAGCACTGACCGCCGAACCGGGGCGGGCTGTGAAACCATGGCCACCAGCTCAAAGCAGGGCCAGTCCTCCCAACCAACCACCAAAACCTAACTACTCTGACATTTATCGTTTTTACAGCGACAACAAGACAGAGCCATGTTGATTATTATACATAATAGCAGTTTGCATGATTAGCATGTATTACAGATTCGAATTGATGCATTTTGATTAATGAATTATTGATTTATTATTATTACCCAATAATTTATTTAGTAAGGCTGTAGAAGTATCTATCTATTAAAATGTCTATTAAAATTTGAATCTTTGGTCCAACTTGTCCAGATATGTTAAGATAAAGCAATATCAATTAAATTCAGAGGGACGGAATAAAAGAAGAATACAGATTGTGTGAGGAATGGGATCAGTTCTGTAATCTGAAAGGCCATTTACAGACTGGCTGACCTCTGAACCTGAGCGCTAGTGGCATAAATATAGCTGTGTGTGTGTGTGTGTGTGTGTGTGTGTGTGTGTGTGTGTGTGTGTGTGTGTGTGTGTTTGTGTGTGTTGCCTGTGTGTGCGTGTGTGTGCTTCTCCCTCTATTTGCGTGCATACATGAGTGCAAGAGAGAAATTTCCCTGGAGCTGTTTTAGGGGTGACATTAGTGAGGCATTACCTTGGACACACACACACACACACACACACACACACACACACACACACACACACACACACACACACACACACACACACACGCAAACACAAACACACAAACACACGCACACACACACACACGCACGCACAGAAACACACAAACACACAAACAACATACACATACACACACATACACACACCCACACACCCACGCACGCACACATACACATACAAACACATACACACACTCAAACATAAACAAACACACACACACACACACACACATACACGCACACAAACAAGCACACAAAACACACACACACACACACACACACCACAGATACACACACATATACACACACACACACACACACACACATACACATACACAGAAACAGATACAGCCCCTTCATCAGCGAGAATCCCCTACTTTCCAGGATGGTACCAACTGCATACCCAAAGTTTTGCTATACTTAGTTATGTTGTTTTAATGCCTACTGTGTCACTCAACTGTACCAATCATAGTTTGCTTATCCTGCAGACTTAGGATAAGAAACACTTTTACCGGGTGAACAAGCACACAACCTCAATTACATCACAATAAGTCACATTTGTGATGTCACAGTGGATAACCAATCCAATTGAACGTCTAAAATAATTAGTTATTTCTATTCAGTGGAGATTCTTTTATTATTATTTTTGGAAATTTAAATAAACATTTAATCAAAAAAGAGACAACAATAACACATTTTCAAATCAAACATACATTTCTAAAAGTTATGTGAAGGAAACCAGGAGTTCGCCGGACATCAGCTGTTTCTGTGTTGTCTACACAATTATATTGTCTTAAGACTGAGGGAAGATTAAAAACAGCATTTTTTTTTCCTTCAAATTGCTGTGCTCAACAATGTGGAAGCTGAATTGCTTATTCAACACCTGATTACATGAATTACACGATATACAGATGTTACAATGCGTCAATCCCACATCTATGTACAATCATATGCATCATCTGGTTTTTTAATAGACAGAAAGACAGCGCTGGCGGGAACATAACAACTGAGAAATGGACAGCAGTGAATTTTATAGGGTGCCATATAAATCAGTGTTATGTCACCAGATTCTTTGTTTAGTGGCACCAAATCTTTGTATATCTTTCTCCTCACCTTGGCTCTTATATTGAAGATTTATGTCTTAGGAAAGGGGGACCTGTCAATTGAGAGGCAATATTTGGAAGGGTGAAATATATACGGTGACAAAAATGGACATAGTATCTGGGACATCACCCAGACAGGGTTCACTGTTTGGATCTGCCTTTTACACAGCATCGCCATTTTGTGTGATTCGTTTGGCAACCAGCCACAGTAAAGGTCCACATTCAACACAGTGCACCGCTTTGAGGCCGGGCCTTGAATGACTGCTTCGGACCAGTCTATGCTCAATACTCATTTATATTCAAAACATAATCACTTTTTAATGAAATATAATTGTCAATCATGACCTTGCAAAAAAAACATAATATAAAGATGAATTTACCAGTGAGCTCTGACTGAAGAGAGAGAGACTGTATTGGCTTTGTGTAATGAGAATGAAAGCACATTGCTCCCGTTCCACGGTGAAGAGTGGAGCCCAGAGCAGCAGGCCGGGGTCAGACAGATGTTACACAATGTTTTGGAATATCTGCAATATAAAATAGACTTGAATCCTGAACAAAACAAGCATAAAAATACAGGCGGTTGCATTTGTGCTCCGTGTGCTTTGCTCCGTTAAAATAAAATATTATTATAATTATTATTATTGAGTTATTTTCTGGGTCGCACTACAAAAAAAGCTCTGTGTGTTTGGGAATAAATGTTTGGAGATTGGGTTATTGGTTAATATTTGAAATGTATGTGTTGTGTATACATACATTAACATGTGTCAGTTGACGTGGCTGTTTATGCCAATATTAGGGATTTATGTAAATTGTCAAGGGGGAATCCAGGGCCAAGTGCTATATATATATATATATATACAGTATATATATATATATATATATATATATATCTATATATATATATATATATATATAATATTTGATATTATATAATATATATTAGATTCCAGCTAAGCTTTTACTGTAGGGCATAACGGGCAGAATAATAACCAACGTCTTACCACATTACCAACACACAACCATACAACCACACACACACACACACACCACACACACACCACACACACACACACACACACACACACACACCACACACACACACACACACACACACACACACCACACACACACACACACACACAATTTGTGAACCTCTCCTCTTCATGCTCTTTTGTACTACTCTCCCAATTTCACATAGACGCTCTTTCTGTCCATGTTTAACTCTCTCTCTCTCTCTCTCTCTCGGTCTATCTCTCTCTCTCTCTCTCTCTCTCTCTCCATCTCTCTCTCTCTCTCTCTTCTCTCTCTCTCTCATCTCTCTCCTCTCTCTCTCTCTCTCTCTCTCTCCTTTTTCAATCCCCATTTGACCTAAGCTTTGACATGTCCACCAACTTTAATGACACACTATAATCTCTCTCTCCCTCCTACCTGGTGTAGTCCCCTGCAGATATCACCATGGTAACCTCTAATCCCTAACCCCTGTCCTAGATTAATAGAAAAGAAGGGGATGAAAGAATGAAAGAAAGAGCGGTAACAGTGCAATCTGAACAGGGGACGGTGGCTGAGCTCACAAGCGTAGCGCTACGATGGAGACAATCGCAGAAGAGGGAGACAGAAAAGAAAAGAAAGAAAGAAATAATTCAAGTTAAAAAAGTGGAGGGGGTCCCTCTCACCGTCCTGAAGTGGGTTTGATTGTTTGGTTCTTGTAAGTAGGGGGAAAGGGGTCCAGCTCTGTTCCGCTATAATGAGCTCTGGTCAGCCTCAATGAGGCCTATGCAGCAGAAAGACCTGTTACTGGGCTTCCCACTACGACTGTAGCACAGAGATTCCACCAGTCTTATGTTTATTAATGCATGCGCTCCACGCATAGCGGACCAACTGCAAACACCACCAAACAGAGATGGAAATAACATCCCCTGTCAAGTTTCAGACAAACATTGACATTAGAGATGATCATTACGGAGACATCTTGTTTGTCTAGGCAGTGGCCGGTGGAAGTTACACTCCAGTTCATTTGAAATGATCATGTTGTTTCGGCCCAAATCCAATTGCAAAACTGCACTTCTGTGTCAATAAATCTTTCAGATGGATTTGAAAACAAACAGTTGCAATGCACTTTACCTGATGAGTTTATTGTTATAATGATGAGAATAAAAAAATCTTTGGTCAATGTGACATAAATGATGATATGATGATAAAGGATACAGGATAACATAACCATCCTACGTGTTCGAGGAAGGACATTTTCATTAATTTCATTATTAATGATTTATTATAGTATGTGGTTGAATGAGAGTAATCATCATATGAATGAGATATTAATGAATTGTGATTACCTGGTGATTTCAGAGTAGTCTAGTCATGCCAATAAAGGACTTCAGAATTGAGGAAAAGAGAGAGTGGAGGCAGAGAGTGTGATGGAGCCAGGGATAAGTAGTATGACTGTTCTGGTTAACAATGAAACCATTGATAAGGCAATGGCCGTGTCCTCATCCCTGCCAGCCTTTCTCTGCCTCTGACACTTCTTATATTTCCCCTCCTCCCCTCCCCCCTGACGGTCTGCACACCATACTGACATGTTTCCTTTGGCTTGGTTTCATTGATTTGGGTTTCTACCACAAAGATGCCATGTATTCCTTATGTTTTTTTCTCTTGTTACAACCACAACCACAAGTCAAATGCAGGCATACCCCCCCCCCCCCCCCCCCCCCCCCCCTCCCCGATACACGCATACACACACACAACACACACACACACACACACACATTCAACACACACACACACACACCACACACACACACACACACACACAGACTGCAATTTTATACTACAGTGGTCAACACAAAGATATTATTATACTGTGTGTGTGTGCAAGCGTGCGTGGGTGTTCGTGGGCGTGATTCTTGTTAGTGGACCCAAATTACAACCAGGAGTAGAATTAACATAGAACAGAGAATACATTTGTGAATGTACAATAGGACAGAGAGAGGGAGAGAGAATATGAAATAGAGAGAGCAAGAGAAGGAAGAGAGAGAAGGAAAGAGAGAGAGAGAAAGGGAAAGAGAGAGAGGGAAAGAGAGAGAGAGAGAGAGAGAGAGAGAGAGAGAGAGAGAGAGAGAGAGAGAGAGAGAGAGAGAGAGAGAGAGAGAGTGAGAGAGAGAGAAAGAGAAAGAGAAAGAGAAAGAGAAAGAGAGGGAGAGAGAGAGAGAGAGAGAGAGAGAGAGAGAGAGAGAGAGAGAGAGAGAGAGAGAGAGAGAGAGAGAGAGAGAGAGAGAATGATATCAAGACTTCAGTCAGCATGCCGAAATGCAAATAAATATTAAGCACTATTTGACCAATTAATGGTTTCTAAACCTCTATCTTTCTTATCGTCCCTATTTTAAGCAAAGGTAATATCCCTGCCAGGCTAAATGTGGTACATTTGCATACATGACTGAGTCCCACGAGACCTGGGAGGGATAACTCGCTAAATAAATGGCTGTAAATTAAAAACAAGGAACACAATAGCATACTTTATTATGAGGTAGTTTGACACCAGTGGGCTGTTGCCTCTAAAATAAATGTCAATGTTTCCCGAAATAAACAGCGAGTCAGGTGATCTTCGGTGTGAGGTACGCTATTGTACCGATTAATTATGACTTCAAGGACAAGGCCAGTGTATTTATATGATGTTCTTATTGCTGACATCCCCAATGGATGACATTACAAACAGCGCTTTGTTTGGTTTCCAGCGAACAGAAGCGCTGCTCTTTCAGGACAGGAGACCGCCATTGTCGGTGGCTAGTTTACAGACAATAGGGGATCTCACGGCTAACGTCTGAGGATTTCTTAATGCAGGTTAGTTGTTTGAACTGCCGCTAACAGACCTCCAGCCCTTACATTGGACAGGAAATGACGTCTCACCGGAAACTATGACCTCCCCCCATTCTCCTCTGCAGTGAAACAAACTGGAGATCCAGTGGAT
Organism: Gadus morhua; assembly: GCF_902167405.1. Classification (NCBI taxonomy): domain Eukaryota; kingdom Metazoa; phylum Chordata; class Actinopteri; order Gadiformes; family Gadidae; genus Gadus; species Gadus morhua. Next base: position 4,364,952 of record NC_044050.1, on the reverse strand, counting down.
CACTATGTAACACGGAGAGATTTTTGGATTTCCAGGGCAACGGGAGGTTATTTGATTCTGTTTCAATGATTGCCTGCTCAGTCCACAGGATCAGTGAGGACCGCCTGTGATTTTTTAAAAATATTTAGTGTTTACAAGCAAACGACTTCTGCATGTCACCAGCCCGATATGAAGGGCCCTAAAGACTGTTGATGGTTTCTGCAGGTCTTTAAACTATCTTTATTGTTCCAGCCATTGCTAGGAATGATTGGAGTATAATATTGAGTGATTGTGTTCAATGTGATCCTAGGTGTATTGATATTGTATACCAAGAGTGAATACCTTTAGCATGTGCTACCACTAGTCACCCAGGTAAGGCCGCATCAAGTTGAAGGTGGTTTGTCAAATGTCCGATGCCATGCAGCATTACTATGTTGTTTTTGGGAGGTTTTCTCTTTTCTATTGCAGGGGGTCATAACACTGAGAATAAGCAGTCTGAACTTGCAGCCTCTCCTTTATCAGCCTGTGTGTATGGTTAATATGATTCCATTGATTACAAATGTAAACTATGTTTGAGGTCCTACCTAAGTATGGTTCTCAACTAAGATTTTATAGTTTCATTGAACTGTAGATTAAAAAAGAAATGGAACGCTACTAAAATGATGAAATATTTAGAAATATACTTTTAATCGATAAATCAACATGACAGCATGTGAAGAATTATAGCCATAATGTATGTTTAAAAAAAAGTCCTATTAAAAAAGACGAGTTCCCACTTTCCGGTGGAAAACACCTCAAGGGACAACGTGAACATTAAAGAGAGCAAATTAGCAAGAGGAAGCTCTGACAGGGATTATGGATTGATGTGTCAAACTAACCCCATAGCAGGATTCTCTGCAATGTAAAACAAATTGTTTATTCCCTCATACAAGATTGCCTTTATGATGCCTACATAAGAGGCATGTAAATTGCAGTGTTGGGCAAGTTACTTTAAAAAAAAGTTACAGTTACTAGTAGGGCTGCACGATTATTGCCAAAATGATTATCACGATTATTTTGATCAATATTGATATCACGATTATTTACCACGATCATTCATTGAAAAAAAAATCTTTCGAATTTCTACCACCCCCTTGTGGTAGGAGCCACACACTGTGCTCAGCGGCAAATTGCCGCCAGGCCACGCCCCCCCCCCCCCCCCCCCCCCCCCCCCCCTCCCCTTTTCACGCTTCGCGCCGGACTCACGCAGTCGCAGACAGGTGTACAGGGAGCGCTTGATTTGCTTTGCAGCGGAGGTAGAGCGTTTACTGCATGGGCGGGGCTCGTTTCTTTTTTCGTTTTCTTTTTTTTGCGGATGCATTATTTAAAATTTAAAATTTAAATTTAAATTTAAATAAAAAAAATAAATTAAAAAATATCGCGAAAATATCACGAGAACACTACGTGTCATCGTGGGACGCCAATATCGTCATCGCGATAAAAATTCGATATATTGTGCAGCCCTAGTTACTAGCTACTTCTCCAAAAATTTACTAAATTATTAACTTAGTTACAAATTGTAAAAAATAATCTACCTATCGGGTCTTACCGACAAGATGGCGTCGACGGGTGAACTACTGATGGTATTGTGTGTTTAAAATGCTATTTTTAATAAACAATTTGTACACTTACAAAGTTATCAATGCCTCGTTTTATATTTTAAGACCCTTATTATGCTACCAAAGAAGTTTTGGGCTACCTCTAGCCTTGTAAGTGGTTTAAAATAGCGATTTCGTTTTTACCATGAGACATGCCCCTATCGTTCCAAGTTTATAGCAAATTTTTGTAGAATCTGCTAAAAACAGCCAACTTAAGAATGCGTCTACATGCGTTCTTTTGCTCCCAAATGAACATTCCAACTCGTTCTCATACCAAACTTTTCCCAGATCCATTTTTCACCGGATTTCTCCTTTAAAGAAGGCTATTTCTAGATTATTTGGGTTTGCCATTCCTGCATCTCGTGTGTCCGACTATGCGTGCTTTCAAATTTGTGTAAACAACACCCGCCAAACTCTACCTCTGATTGACTTACCATGAAATGTTATTCTACCTCAGCCAATCGTTATCATTAATGCGAAAAAAGTAACGCTGTTAGTACGCTGTTATTTATTACGCCTTCACAGGTAAATTGTTAACTATTCATAGCTCCGAAGCAGGGATTTCTTGCTTCTCCTTCTGTAAATTAACTCTGAAAGATACTCCTAAACACACCTAATGAGGTGAAATGTTGGCAGGAATGAGAACAGGAAAAAAAAAAAGAAAAACATTCATACGCAGTTCATTACCCAGAACGCAGGGTAATGAAATGACAAAACTCAGGAATACTTGATTTGTAATGTGGTGTCCTCTTTGACAGCTCATCCTCCACCATCAGTCTCAAGTATCTTATCCAGCTCCTCTCTCTCTGAGGCTTTCCATTGGACTCATTGGGCTGGTGTCTATCAACACAATTTCGTTTAACATCCCCAGCTTTTTCTGTTACTCTTCTTGATACAACTTGCTTTTTTAAGATCTTATCTTTCCCAGATGGTGCGAATGAATTCTGATACAGCACTTTAATTCTTCATTTTCTCAAACTCTGTTGAAAATAACATCACATTTCTTGTCCTTTCTTGAAGAAGCTGACTGAATAAATTAGGGAGAAAATTGATCCCATTATAGTACCTAATTCTGATCTGTTTAATAATTCAGCTCACAGCGTGAGCCTTCCTTTTGTTTTGCGAACAGATGTTTTCACAGACGTGTTGAGAGGCAGTGATATGAAAGAACATGGGGGATGGGGCTTCAGCGAGGCCTTGAGCAGAGGCCTTGGAACGCAGCGATTATGAGAGCTGAAGTGTGTGAATGGAACGGCGGGAGGTGCAGACGGAGAAATGGGATGGAGCAGAGATTGGAGAGAGGAGGAGTGTAGGACACAATGGGGGGCCTTGACCATGACGGGCAGAACAACAGACAGACACAGGGACGCATCGCTGTGGTTTCATCTATTTATTTTCCTTCTCTCTCTTTCCCATTTTCGCCACCTTTGTTTTGTTGAAAGCATCATTATTGGAAATGTATGAAAACCAATAAAAACAAAGAAACCAGACATATGCTAGTAAGTAACTTTGTCGTGTTGTCATAACGGGACAAACGCAGAGCTGTGGCGTTGGTGTACGCATAAGAACCACTATGATTGGTCAGATTCAGCGGCTGGGATCTCTTCAGAAAAATAGAATGTCAGAAAGAGAGAAACAAGAAACAAATCAAAGAACCAATGAAACGAAGGAACGAAACAGAGGGAGAAAGAGTGGAGGAGCAAGGAAAGAATCAACAAGAGAGGCAGACATATATCACAGCCCCCTCCACTACTAGGATTGGGGATGCTGAGTTCTACCTGGATAAGGACCAACCCGGGGGACCATCACACAGAGGTGTGGCCCTAGAAAGGCCTGGCCAGCAGAACCGTTATGTTCCAGTGGTCCGCGCTCCTCTCTTACGCCACAGTGCGTCGCAGCGTTTCTAGACGTTTAAGAGGCACTGAAAAGTACATTTTTTTTAAAGTTCTGCTTGAATCCGTTTTCTTCCTGTTAATCACATCGGATTTCCCAATTGGCTCCACAGGCGCACTGCCCTGTCTGCCACACCCTGCTTTGCCGAGACGTCTAGCGTATTTGAAGCAAGTCTGTGTGAGTGCCCCCTAGGGGGGCTGGGTGGATCAACCTTTAGAAGATGCACAGGGAGCTGGAAACTGTGCTGGTTTGGGCGAGTCGTTCATACATTATACACAATATTACACAAATATATATATGAAAACCAAAAAAAATAAAGTGAAGACAAGGGACAAAACTTCAGCACAAGTGCCACGCAACCTGAGGCAATTCATATGAACATTTACGCAGCTACTTCCAAAAAGGGGCTTTCAGGTTGACAGTGTAAATAACTTAAATAACTTTTAAATGTTAAGCTCGGGGGTCCTACATACGCGGCGCTGAATATAACGCTTCCGGTTCTGATGGATGAAAGAGTTAAAATGTTTCAGTTCTCGCAGTTCGGCAGCTGTGTTAAAGAGAATAAATATATATATATTTTAAATAAACGCTGAATATTAATATGCAGAGATATTCAAAATGGACTCGTAACATTTAGCAATATTAGTTAATAATATATCTAGCTATCCGAGCCGTTGTCGGGTTATTACGACAGTTGATGAAGCTAACCGGCAAAAAATGGACATTACTCATGTAGCCATGGCAACAACACTTATCCAGCTGGTTTACCCTTATGAATAATTGATGTATACTGCTAAACGTAGTCTGAACACCGGCCGCACGAATCATGTAGGCCTACCCACCAATGTGATTACTCTGAAGATAAGCTATTTTATTTAAATTCATATATTTAATTAAATGGATCAAAGCATATAAAATCAGTACTGAATTGAAAAATAATCTGACCCTAATCCTATCGAAACAGCTTTAAACCCCTTTGTGATCGTCACTGATGTATCGGTATCGTTTGTGTATCGAATCAAAGGCCATGTATCTAGATCCATATGGAAACGCCTGAAAGGGATGGATACACACTCCTAACACACGCATGTACAACATGTAAAAATACAACAAAGACGAACAAGGCCGGAAGAAATAATTTTTCATCTGTTTACATTATGCAGAAACACACCTGTCTGACAGCTGGTGCAGAGAAATGACGGTTTTGAAAGCTCTGCCTCTGGAAGCAGCCGGTAATAATAGGCATAGAACTGGGCTAGCAATCTAGAACATGTAGTCTCTGCACTTTAATCTTAATACTGATGTGACAGCCAGTAAACAACGCGCTGGCGAGCTATTTTGTTCACTCGGCTGGTGCCCGACAAACTCTTTACAAGAGTAATGTACTCAATACCCCTGCATTGCTGCAGCCGCTTTCACTTTGTATATGAGCATATTTGTATGTAAACACTTGCCTGCGTATGTGCGTTTATTTTTGTGAATGTGTGTGTGTGTGTGAGTGTGTGTGTGTTAGTTTTCATGCGTTTGCTGTGTGTCTGTGTTTGTGTCAGTTTGTGATTGTATTTGTGTTACTGTACTGTCTGAGTGTGTTGTTATAGTGTGTGTGTGTGTGTGTGTGTGTGTGTGTGTGTGTGTGTGTGTGTGTGTGTGTGTGTGTGTGTGTGTGTGTGTGTGTGTGTGTGTGTGTGTGTGTGTGTGTGTTGTGTATGTAGAGTGAGTGCTATGTTAAAACAGGGTATGTTTGAAGTTAAGGCAGGCTGCCTCCCTCTAAGATGTGCTGCGTGTTTACTTTGGGAGAGGCCCTTTGCTCTTATCTCCGCTGTTAAGATAAACAGAGAGAGAGAGACGGAGAGAGAGACAGAGAGACAGACACACAGAGAGAGATTGAAGATATAAATAGAAACAACATGCAGAAATCTGAGAAGTGCACAACTCTCTTTCAGACAAGATGGCCAAGGACATTTAAAAAGTATGGAAAATAAATACAGAGGAAAAGAAGTCAAGGAATGTGGAAAACAGAACCTTTGGAACACTTCAGAAAAAAGGTGGCAGGGTAGACATCCACATAATCCCAGAGCCAGACATTTCAATTCAGGACGGCACTCTCAATGAATCCCTCTTTTTTCCATCTGAAACATTGAATTATGTCTATTTCTGAGGACATACATTTCTAAGGGCAACAGAAAACAGCCATGATAAAACCTAGTCAGCTCCAGTCACCGTCAAGTCTACGATAGTGTAGTGTAGGGTAGTGCGCAACCGAACAGACTTAGTATCAGATATTCATTTGGTTGGAATACTGTGAACACTTCCATTTACATTAGAGGGCATTTCTGAGAAAATGTAAAATATTCAATGATGTTTGCAACGACTTTCTTGTTTCATGACGAAAAAAAAGGAACCCAAGTAAATTGTGGGGTTAAATGGACCCCTTGGTAAACATGTGTGATAATGATGTATGCATAGATGCATGTTTACTCACACACGCTCTCAGCAGCTGGTTTGATCTCCTTATTGTGACAAAATAATGGTATGTTGTCTTTTAAATGGCGAGTACAAACGTACAAACAAAACTGTCTGTAACGTAGCTACTGTTAAAAAAAAGCTGTGAATTTTAGTGGAGGTGGCAACAGGTTGACTGTCACTGTCACTTTAGACAAAATAATAGTCTGCTGCAGAATCAGGGTAATGGTGGAGGACTCGCAGGAAATGAACAATGCTGTCAGTTTATTTGCCATCAACAAACCGGCACTCTCACATGTGGACTTTCACGGCACTCCACTTGCCAAGAGCACTGTGTTTGAAGAGATATTTGTGGTGAAAGCAGTTCCTCTAAAAGCATCGTTAGATGAGAGGGGGCTCCTAACCTTAATTTCAGACTCCAGTTGTCACTGGCAGACTCCAATATAAACCACAACATTCCTAACTATGGATAACGTCGCTCATCATAATATAACAGTGGATGTTAACAGTTATTTCACAAGTAGGCATGTATTGTGAAGTTTAGTACACTTCCTTCTGTGAAAACACGCTAGAACTTGGGAATATTTCATTGTTCAGAGACTGGTGGAGGAACATTGTGTGGGTAGTCCAGAACAAACTAAAGAAAAACAAGGGCCATCTTCCGGAGGCTTTAAAAGCATCAGATAAATCTGACTAGCAGTTTAACTATGTTCACATTTTCAGACTATTGTATGGAAATGTGTTGCTCCACAGAGCATCACATTTTCCATACAATAGTCTGAATTTCCAATAGTTCAGGTGTCTCCCTGTGTATAAGAAGACACCAGATTGGCCACACAAAAATGTAAATAAAGCTATATCGTCAAACCCATGTAAATATATATATACATATGTATACATATGTATAGGTTTTTTTCTCAATGGTGTGAGTGTGCCCCTTCCCACACGTTTGAGGAAGGCAGAGCATTCAGAGCCTGACTTGAATAGCTTCTGCTCGAGAGCTTCCATGGGCACTTGACAATAACAGAAATTGCCAATTCTTCCCTTCGCGCATTCATTTGTTCACTCATTTTGTTCACAGCAGTTTGCGTCTTATTCATTACAATCACTTGTTCCCAGCACATGTTCAAATTGTGCAGAATTTTTTTTCCCTTTCCGTCCCTCCCTGACTCCGACTGCAAGAGAACCCTAATCAGGAAAAATTGTCACTAATCATTCCACTGAGTCAGAGAAAAAAACTATTGGGGGCTGGGAGAACGTGTAGATGATGCAGGAGCGTAAAAAGACACACACACACACAAGCTCCACACAGCATGGTTAGGGTGTGCAGAGTGAATGCGCGTGTGTGAGAGAGAGAGAGAGAGTGAATGCGCGTGTGTGAGAGAGAGAGAGAGAGAGAGAGAGAGAGAGAGAGAGAGAGAGAGAGAGAGAGAGAGAGAGAGAGAGAGAGAGAGAGAGAGGGTGAGGGGCGGAGAGAGACAGAAGCAGAGATAAAGAGAGTGACAGCGAGACATGGATTAGAGACGGGCATTACGCGCCCGGGGACGGCACGCGGAGCGGAACCTACCGGAGTGTCCGTTTGGCCCCTAGATCAGTGTGCCAGGCGGTCCGGCCGATGGCCCCTCTGCTCGGGCTGCGGAGAGAGACACGGGTGAGAAGGGAACCGTGCTTCAGTCAATGGAGCTTGTTGATTTTATTCATTCACAGACTGCCTCCCATTGGACAGAATAAAAAATGCATGCATTTGATAAAGGATAATAACCCTGAGCGTTGTTTCTTTGTGTTGAATATGGTAGGATGTCTTGCATTTTATCATATTAATACGAGTCATTATTTTTAACAAATTAATGGGTGAAAATACGGTGGAAAGACAGAACTGGCCTCTATTGTTTTAAAGGTCATTCTACTTTACTGTGGTCACTACTCATAAGCAGGATCTTTTTTAAAAAAAGAGAAAAATGAAGTCAATACAGACTCTAACAGGCAGGCTATTTTATATTTAATACCATATTGCACACATTAGTCCGATACAGTCTGAGGCTTTTTATGTGAATTAGACACATTTTGTGAATTTGTCTACCAGGTAACTCAGGCAGGGAGCCCTGCTTTGGTCGTCCAGTGACGGGTTCCT
>NC_044050.1:4344349-4351849 GCF_902167405.1 Gadus morhua | reverse complement strand
AAAAATAAAGATGGCCAATTGATCTCACCGATTACCAAAGTAACGTCTGCAGTAACACGTGTCAGTCACAGTTAAAAACGTTGCACCCAACACATCCATGAGTTGTCTTTAATTCCAGGTGAGTTGATCTCAAAGGACGCATGCACCTTTAGAAACAAGTGAAAACATGACTAACGTGGATCTGTAAGTGTGTCTCTAACCGTCCTCTCTCCCCGGCGCACCACTGTATCTTGACTCTCACTCTGCGCCATCCTGCCCAAGGTGCGTTCCCCTTGTCTGAAGATGATTACGATAATAGAGGACTGATTGTCGCGTCGCTCAGAACCCTTTCTCTGTAATTGCTCATCAGTCTTGATTTCAACCAGCTGTTGGAACCACGTGCTTTGTATTCCTGCATATACGCAAACACACCCACATGTGCCCACATGCACGCACCCACAGCCAAGCCCATGCCCGCCCACACACACAAAGACACACACACACACACACTCAGACACACACGCACACAGACACGCACATAGACACGCACACACACACACACACACACACACACACACACACACACACACACACACACACACACACACACACACACACACACACACACACACACACACACACACACACGCCTTTACATTAGCTCACTTTTGAATGACACACAATTTCCAGATTTTTTTATTTTAGGATTGACTGCAAACTCGAAAAGGTATTAGAACACGGTGCATCTCGCACCCTGTATGCGCATGCATATCAATGTGTTCATTGAGATTAGATATACATGTGAGACCAACCGTCATGCTAACCCTCAGCCAGCTTAAAAAGAAAAACATGAGGAGGCTCATGCCAGAAGGGCCCAGCTGAAGGCTCCACAGATACAAACAAATCCCACCTGGGGGAAGATACGAGCTCGGGAGAACATCTTCACTTTTAACCAGTGGAACATTATTCTCTGATTTGAGGACTCTACAGCACAGAAATACTGTTTTTATCATTATTGTTCATGTTATTATTTTAATAATAATATGAACAATCATATTCTCATCTTGCATTGCAGTTCTGTGATTTGCTACAACCAGCATTAAGAAAGTCCGGTTGGGAGGAGTGCATTTGTCACTCAAAATGGAACACTTTCAAAACAAAGTTCAAAGCAGTTTTTTTGCAATTTATAGTCACAAATTGCAACCTTCCTTATGTGTTTCAGAGACTTGCTGGAGTCTGGATCTATTTGAAATCCTAAAATAAATGTTGGAGAGAAAAAAATGTCCACCTCCATTTCCTGTTAAAAACCAAATTGTCAAGAAAAGTCATCCATTTAAACATTGTTAGTTGGCTAAACTCTGAATGGGGGGACTTTAAACCCATTCCTGGTAGCTTTGGGCATGTGCAGAACAGCAGCCCCCGTTTCATCCGCCCATGCGAGCAGTCGGGCAACCAACAACTTGTGCGTCTTTTAGCATTCCGCTGTAAACAGCTTTGGCTGCATTCTGACAATCGTTTGGGAGGATGCGTTTACAAACACGCATGTGACTCATGCTAAGATGTGGGCCGCTCAGGGAAACTGAGTTCATAGCCCGACGGTGCCTTGAGGTCAACAGCATCAACAAACTGGTCTGTCAGCCTCTGATGTTCTGCATGCTCAGAAGTGGTGGCAGTGGGTCAGAACCAGCCTGCATGGTTTGAATTTCCCCAAACTGCCAATACGAGAAAAACGCAGATTCCTGGAAAAGTGACACAGTGCGACTATAAAAAAGAAAGTGAATTTAAGGTTTGTGACGGCAAATTGTTACTCCTATTGACAACAGCGATGCGTTGTGTCCTTGAGACCGGTGGCTATGTGTTGAACTCCAGATAGAACACGGATTACATCACCACGCCGACCGTTTGTGATTCCAAGGCGCACGTTTCTTGAAAAAGGAGCAACTTGATGCCTTTCGGTAATTGTCTCTATCAACAAAAACATGATCTGGGTGATTGTCTTTCAGCCCTGCTGTTTAGCCAAACCTCACCCTCCGTGTAACAAACACAACGTCTTACTCAACCCAAGAGAGGAGTAGGAGAAAGGAGAGGCAGACCTGGGCACTAAGGAGGCCGTGATTGAGGGGAAATAAGTGAACACAAAAGGATTAGAAATGGTTTATTTATGCACACATAAAAAGCGAATCTTTCTCTTAAATAGTATTACTCATACCATTGAATAACTATTATCTAAGCCGTGTTTGCATCGGTACTTTTAAAGCTTCTACTGATTGGAGGCCTGCGCATTTATGGTTCTGTACAATAATGATGCTGAAAAAGTATACCTGCATATCTTATACACTGTAGAATGTAGTATATTATAACGGCAATTAAAAATATAAACAGAAACAAACGATGAAACTATGTAGGCTGGAGATAACTTCAATAGGCAGAGTCTACATCGGCGCCACAACTAAATTTACTGATGGGAGAACTCAGTGTATTTGTTCTTTGACAGATTCAAACACACACACACACACCTACAGCCCCCCCCCCTCCTACACACACACACACACACAAACAACACACACACACACACACACACACACACACACACACACACACACACACACACACACACACCAACAAACACACACACACGCACCAACACATGCACACACACAACGTACACAAACACAGACATGAAATCAAACAGAGGCATATGCAAATGGTCGCATGCCTGCATGAACACACACACACACACATTAACAAACAAGAATACACACACTTGTATTGGGTGGCACTAATTACAATGCATTTTCGCCCTGCATTGTTGAGAAAGCATGCTCCCTTGATGGTGATTGGCTAAATTGACATATTTAACCATTCATATGAGGAGACTGTTTGCCCCTGCAGGTATGCTCCAAATGCCAGGCAATAACACCGCATCCCAAAGCTGCTGTTTGGCTAAAGGTTATCTTTAAAAAAAAAAAAAAAACATGTTTAATCTTTAAAGAGGGACAATCTTTCTTTTAATGTTAACAGTTTGGCTGACTGTCACTTTCCCTACAAAATGTGCTGTTGGGTTCGGCTAAAGTTAGCCATGCACTGCAGTCGTTGAACTGGGCGTGTGTGTGTGTGTGTGTGGCCGGGTAGACGCGTGTCTTTACCACAGGCCCTGATTTCAGATAACCTTTCTTGGTGTCAGCTCACTGCTGCTATCACGCAGACACAAAAACACCCTGTGTGTGTGTGTGTGTGTGTGTGTGTGTGTGTGTGTGTGTGTGTGTGTGTGTGTGTGTGTGTGTGTGTGTGTGTGTGTGTGTGTACGTGTGTGTGTGTGTGTGTGTGTGTGTGTGTGTGTGTGTGTGTGTGTGCGCGTCCAGATGCTGAAATCAGATGCTTTCCCCCTCAGACTGCAGGCGCCTAAGATAGTGGTGGGAGGGAACACAAGGTTATAACAGACACACACACACACACACACACACACACACACACACACACACACACACACACACACACACACACACACACACACACACACACACACACACACACACACACACACACACCATATGGGTGACTATGTGGCATTTATTGCATGTTTATTGAATGTATTCGTTTGGGATTGTGTGTATTTGGACGTTTGTTCTGAACTTGAAACATAATATATTTTTTATATAATTACTTTCATGGTAACTAATGTTTAGCCAAATTAAATAAGTAAGAAAGCACGTAGGACCAGATGGAAAATTTGGTTATGAACAAAAACATGTTTTATTGTTCACCATAACACGCTAGTAATATTACAACTATACAAATTGTGGTTTTCTATTTGTGTTATTTTAAGTAACATTTCTAAATGAAACCACTCCAGCACGTTGCAGTGATTTGTAACGTTTGGAATAAGCTAGGTGGACTGAATCCAGAAGTGAAGAACTAGGAAGGAAACGCAGGGAAAAATAAAGAGAGATGTTTTTTGGTTTAGACAAAGTAAATAAAAATATTGTGTATGTGTTTGTGTGTGTATGTGTGTGTTCTTCCGCGCCATCGCCAGATAGTGGCAAGGATGAAAGCGATGAGAGTGAAAGTGTATCTCGCGGACGTGACACAGCTTGCTTAGATGTACGTATGAGTGATCAATACGAAGGGGAGTAATCATAATACGAGTGTGAGAACGAAGCAGCATTATCCTCCTTACTCTCGATACGACCGAGGGAGGGAGAAGACACCGCATTGGAAAACACGTGGTCCATTTGCCTTGGACTAATGGAATCACTGTTCTGCCAAATGACAGCCATTAACTATTGTCTTGGTCTCACTCTCTTTCTCTCACACTTTGACACAAACTGGCCCAACACACCATTATGTAGGAACACACACACGCGCAATCATACATGAGCGTGCACAGCCCCACACACACACAAAAACACACAGGCACAGCTCCATTTACCGAGCTGCACTTGTGAAGCAGGGTAGCTAGGTGACATGGAGACTACACAGAGCGACTGCTGATCTAAAATGGATGATTGAAGACATTCAGAGGAAAAGATCCAGTGTGAGTACTACAAACTAAACATCATCAAACAAACTATACATTAAACAGCAAATTGTTTCAATTCCTTATCAAACATCTGGGCATTGCCTTCTAAACACACTCTTTAATGAAATTGAACCTCTGCATTTTGAGTCCATCAGGCGTAACAGAAGGGCACTCGGTGTCATTCAATCACCTTCTATATAAACTCCCGATCCTGACTTGACATCCCATCACGTTTCCAGAGATCCCTCTAGAACGTTATCTAGAGACCCCCTATGATCACTTAGCAGCACAGAGAAGACAGTAGGGGTATAAGTGTATAAATGACCACATTACACCACTTAGGGTTCCTATAAAACAGGGCCAGTACCTCTGGCAATTCACTTTGGTTCTTGTTCGGTTTATCTTCCTAAATAAATGCTAAGAATATCAGGAGGCCGTCTGTAAGAGTCCTATCCTCTCGGGAAGAGGTCAAGCAGATGAAGGAAGGAGTTCGCTAGCGACAAGAAAGTGGTTGAGGAAGAAAAAGAGTTGGAGAATGAGGAGCAGAGGGACCTCGTTAGTCACCAAGGAGCAGGTGGGGGGAAAACACCTGGACCACACGCAGAGACACACGCAGAGACACACACACACACACAGACACACACACACACACACACACACACACACACACACACACACACACACACACACACACACACACAAACACAGACACACAAACACATACACACACAGACACACACACAGACTCACACACACACACCACACACACACACAAACACACATGAACCAGGACAGGAGGAAATAAACAAAGTGTTTTTGCAGAGACACACGCAGAGACACACACACACACACACACACACACACACACGCACACACACACACACACACAAACACATACACACACAGACACACACAGACACACACACAGACTCACACACACACCACGCACACACACAAACACACATGAACCAGGACAGCAGGAGGAAATAAACAAAGTGTTTTTCGTTTGTTAGGGATTTCTACTAGGAAATCAGTTGGAAATTACCTGATTTAAAAAGAAGTAAACAAAAACAGCAATAGGGATAAGTGTCTGTGGTGAAAGCGAAGAAAGCTTAGCATTACTTTGAGAACATAACAATAATACTTGAATTGTTAAGCTAAAATAACCCCCAGAAACCTGAAAGAAGGAAGCCTGGAACCAGCTTCTTAGATTAACTTGTTCTGTATATACCCATCGCATTATACACCACACCCAGGGTCGCAGGGTTTAGTCTTCAGTTGAAGTACTGCTTACGTAATGCTCTATATGGAGACCGGAACAATTTCAATAAAAGCTGAATTCCAATTAAAGACCCCAGTCCCCTTAATTGGCGTGTTGAACAACCTATATGTTGAACAAAAACACCAATTTTAATTATGTGTTATTTTGCGAGTGTAAACGAAAAAAAGAAAGCATAACAATAGCAGCAAAGACAAATAGATATGATCTTGAATTTATCTATCTGAGATTCAATGTGTGATGATTTTAAATGAAAAACAAATCTCTATTTTTGGTTCTGTACAAGTTCATGAATCAATACGGAAATCTTTTTGTTTTTGTATTTTGTCATAAGCATACAAAGAATCTGTTACAACGTGGATTCACGAGTAGATGTGCGCTCTGCGGGGTGGGACTGCGATCAGACGAGCCAGCATCATAAAAGCTGTATTTGCTGCATGGACCGTCCAGCTGGTGTGTTCAGCCCCTCTTCGTCGTACTGAGCGTTCATCTATGTAATACCGGTAAAGAGCTTGCAAACACCTGAACACCTTGCATGCATGTCCTTTCGCCCAATTTTTTCTAAATCGAAAAACTAATAGTAATTATTAGCTTAATCGTCCCACTGTTTGAGTTTGTAAAGAAGGGAATGAAAGCCTGTCCCACATTCAGGCCGGATGTTCTTAACTACTATAACTTTTACAGTTCATAAAAGTTCACTGTTCATCGTGTATGATATTACCCAAACACTGGTTTAATACGATCACAATCCTTTGTCAATATCAATTCACTTATCTTTCCTAATGTCCTCATTGTACATTTTTATTCTTCCCCAACCTCTTTTCCTCTAGGTCCATTTAGAGAATATTTCCTCTCTGTCATGCTGCAGTTTGTACTGCTCCCTCCTCTCTCCGTATCCAGCCTCCATCTCCAGCCCTGCTCAGGGCCACAGATACCCTTGCCGTCCCTCTCGCTCTCTACTGACCACTGGGCCTGACGGGACGCAGGGCTCCACACAAAGCTCACCAGTTAGTGAATATGGCCGACTTTGTTTACATGGTCAATGGGAGTGTGCTTACATGCACACACACACGTGCACGGATGAGCACTCAGATGAGTGCACGCATGAGTGCACTCGAGAGTTCACGAGCAAACACACACACACACACACACACACACACACACACACACACACACACACACACACACACACACACACACACACACACACAAAGTGATGTGTTAGCCTCCATTGCTCTCGCTGTGGTACTGGCCTCTATCATCAAAGAAAGATGTGTGGGAGGGGGATAAAGCAAAGTGACCCATCTACACTTCCCACTTGAGTCTCGTACAATGTGACCAGCGCTGGTAAATAAGGACACGGGAATGGGAGGGAAGAAAAACTAGAAATAGAACTGAAAACAGACACAGACATACACACTGTACCGAGCATTGCAGGTTAGGAGCCTGGCTGCATTTTGGTGAACACCTCATTCACTGAGCCTGGAGCCTTCTGTACAAGTTCAGCACACAAATAAGGTCAAAGTCATGGGTCCCACCCCGAGTTATAGATTAAGAAAGACGCTCAGTCAATAAATACCGAATGGTGTAGCTCCTTCATAACCTTAGTCCATGTAAATTGCTGAAACTGGTTATTTTGGCCACTTATCAGGGTAATTACGGAATTTCTCTCTCGTTGGAAAACATGTAGTAAATATAGCAATATAAGCTTAAATGTAGAGGC
>NC_044050.1:4326849-4339349 GCF_902167405.1 Gadus morhua | reverse complement strand
ACAACATTACATTTATACAACATGTTAATACAACTAAAGGCATGCAGCCTGACATAGCGGCAACCTCAGAGTTGAATCTTTAGGGCAATTGCAGGCCACATCCATTAGTCTAAGTTATTGACTGAAATAAAGTAATGTACTATCAATGCTGCTAAAAATGAGTTCACATGAAGTTAATCCATGTCTCAATCACCACAACAAATTCTCCTACTTAGCTAGTAACTGCAGCAGGCATCCGATCTCTTATTGTATCTGTCAGTGTGTGTGTGTGTGTGTGTGTGTGTGTGTGTGTGTGTGTGTGTGTGTGTGTGTGTGTGTGTGTGTGTGTGTGTGTGTGTGTGTGTGTATGTGCGTGTGTGTACGCGTGTGTGTGTATGTGTGTGTGTGTGTGTGTGTGTGTTTGCGAGCACACAAACGTCACATTGTGTGTGGTGTGAAAATGCCAGCCGACCCACTTGGGACTCACGGGAAAGAAAAGTAGATCGAACAAACAGAAAAAAACTGTCGATGTGGACACTATTTCAAAAATCGCTGTGGGAGTGGGACTGTGTTTATGTGTGTGCGTGTGTGTATGTGTGTGTGTACTGGGTTGGTTAAATCGCTGTGGGACTCTTTAGTGTTTTGGTTGGACAGCATCATACATCATGGTGGTTTTTATAACCCAAACTGCTGTCTGAGAAAAGGGCAAAGGCAGAGGAGAGGGAACGAGATGAGAGGGAAATGTTACAAAAGAGGAAATACGGAGATGTGAAGTATAAATGCTTTTTTAAGAAGAAAAAAACCTTTCTTGTTGTTTCTCGTGGAAGGATTTGCTGAGGAAGACCGCAAGGTACACAATGTTTGACGACTAAAAATGAAAAATGTACTTAAGGTAAGTCACTTTGGAGAAAAGTGCAACGCAGTGTAATTTAAAAGGAGGAAAGATCGCGGGAACTAAAATACTGTCCTTTGAAAATGTCTACATCGACTATTTATCATAAATAATGAGGAATAAACAAGGGGTCACATTCACTCTGAGTTTTTTTAAGGGATTTGTAACCGTTCATCTCTCTACCTCTCTCTATCTAATATATATATTTTATAACAGAATATTATTATATAATATAAATATAAGAACCATTGTATAGTACGTCAGAGACATTTTGCGGAGGGCTTGGGGAGTCCCATTCACGGGAGTCCCATCACCGGTGCAGATTCAGTTATTCATTGGGAGGCAGACGAGATACAACATGACCAGCCAACATACAACAATCTACACATGGTACACCTTCCATAAAACACCCCCGCAAAGGATTGACCAGACTGAATTAATGCTGGTAAAATATTGGTTACCTAGCAAAATATTTATTTCTCCAAATTTCGCTGACATTATGTCAAAAATATGTCAATAACAAATCGTTAAGCATTATTAAACATCTCATAGCTTCCTAAATGATAAAGGTGTCATGCAGACGCCACCATTGTTTTAGTGAATAGAGAGCCAAGCCTGCTCGCTGGACCGGAACAGACTTTTAGATCGAGGCCCTGGATCAACCAGACCAAGGGGGTGGGGAAAATATAGATATTTTCCCCACCCCCTTGGGCTGGGGAAAACGATATTTTTTATATTTAAAAAAATATCGTTCAGCATTTATTTTCCCTCCACATTTAATTTCTGAGCAACATTTCTTGTTTCTTGTGTTTGTGTGTGTGTGTGTGTGTGTGTGTGTGTGTGTGTGTGTGTGTGTGTGTGTGTGTGTGTGTGTGTGTGTGTGTGTGTGTGTGTGTGTGTGTGTGTGTGTGTGTGTGTGTGGGTATGTGTGTGTGTGAGTGTGTGTTTGTGTGTGTGTCTGTGTGTGTCTGTGTGTGTATGTGTGTGTGTGTGTTTGTGTGTGTGTATGACAACCCTGACAAGCATGTATGGAGGTTGTCATGAAGGTTGTCAACATTGTCAATCAAATATACTAGTTGATGACAAACAGTTATACCTGTTTACCGGATTTGGTAGAGACACACACAAACAAACACAAACACACACAAACAAACACAATACAATACCGCAAATAAGCAATCTACTTCAGTTCTAACTTTCACGCATTCAGGGGTAATCTGACTCCTGAAACGTTGGTTAAGTTTTTGATTGGACTCTTGTAATTCTAGAAAGATAAAGGCATTTAGTTTGATGCTGCTTGTTTCATTACTTTCTTTGCTTATGTTGCTATTTCAGACTGGCGGTTGAGCCGTGGATTCTCCACAGTGCAGCTGTCAAGTAGATGGCCAAACCCCCATAAATCATCTAGTCTCCTTTTATTCTGCATCTCTTGTGTCTTGGGATGGTTTTGATTTGTTTGCATTCACCCAGATCGTGCTTTGGGCCCACCACTACTGTACTACACAGATGTACAAATGGTCCTCACTAGCTCAATGCTGCCTCCAATAATATGGATGCCTGCGCGCATCCATCTTGTATATACACACATATGACATTAGATGGCATTGTGGAATTAGATAACTTGGTATCAGCATTAATGCTCCATGACATGGCTCAAATCAAATAAACTACAAAACTATCATAAATATCTACATCTATATATATGTATGTGTGCAGTGTTTTATCAATAGGTATTCAAATTCATCTAATATAATAAATATACGCATATATGTGTGTGGATTAAAATATCATTATTATAATAAAAAACATTTTACAGAAAGCTAGGATAAATGTTGTTTTTCGGTTTTTTTTCGTTTGCCGAAAATGTGATATATTATAACTTGAATCAAAATAATCGACGTTAAAGTGTCAGTCAACCGAATGTTTCTGCTTGAATCGAACAAGACGAAAAAAAATAGATAAAAAAGTAATAGTTATAGTTATAATAGTTATAAAAAACAGTTCTAAGGAAGAGTTATCCCCATGGTTACGAACCACGGCCACGTTGGGATACTTTGTGTGCCACAACCCTCACTCGGACGCGGAAGTTAAATAAACCGCTGCTCAGACGGAGCTTCAACATCCACACAAACACAGTGGAACGTTCACAACTGTTTGGCGTAGAATAGGAAAAAGATGGGATTTTACACCTTTTTCAGTTACAGTGATAAAATGGCATAGATTACTATGTTGACGATCATATGAGATTAATTATTGCGTTTGAACCAGAACAAAAACGGTGCTGGGTTCACTTGCTCTTAAGTGCAGCAGCTTTCAGTTGCATGCATAGACATTGTCCGTACATCTAAATCATGACAGACTTTAATTGTGCACATTTTGAATGTGTGTGTGTGTGTGTGTGTGTGTGTGTGTGTGTGTGTGTGTGTGTGTGTGTGTGTGTGTGTGTGTGTGTGTGTGTGTGTGTGTGTGTGTATGTGTGTGTGTGTTCTGGCATGCCTGTGTGTGTCTGGGCTGTGTGTTTATCCGGGTGTGTGTGTGTGTGTGCGTACTGGCATGCCTGTGTGTCTGTCTGGGTTGTGTGTGTACCCTGGTGTGTGTGTTGTGGGTGTCATGACATGTCCATGTGTGTCTGGGCTGTGCGCGTGTACCCTGGTAGGTGTGTGTCTGTGTGCGTCCTGGCATGCCTCTGTGTGTCTGGGTTGTTTGTGTACACCCAGGTCTGTCTGTGTGTGTGTGTGTGTGTGTGTGTGTGTGTGTGTGTGTGTGTGTGTGTGTGTGTGTGTGTGTGAGAGTGTGTGTGTGTGTGTGTGTGTGTGTGTGTGTGTGTGTGTGTGTGTGTGTGTGTGTGTGTGTGTGTGTGTGTGTGTGTGTGTGTGTGTGTGTGTTTGTGTGTGTGTCCTGGCGTGCCCGTGTGTGTCTGGGCCTTGTGTAACCGTGTGTGTGTGCAGCCGTACATCATTACCTGTGCTGTAGGGGGTGTAGCGATGCAGAAGACGGCCGGGGGTTAGGGCATCACAGGTCACGTTCTGGTTCACACAGCAAGAAACAACCCTACCAAAAGAAAGAGTAAGGTTCAATTAATCATTTATATCATGAGTATAGAATAGTATTATTCTTACTCACAAATTGCAGAATATACTGCGCTTAGCAAATGCGGGCATGATAGAGTTGGCTCATTGCGTCAAAATTTTACTAAAGATTAAAGTTCTTCAGAATGGAGGCCCGACAAAAAGTAAGGGATGGGATTTTGAATATGATACAACAATATGATAATAACCTATATTTTCTGCCAATACCAAGCTGAACAGCCCATGGTGAATCTGACCTGCGTGTTCCAGACGCCAACACAGAATGACACCTTTGGGTGGTGCGTCTGCAACACTACCCTCCACATCAACACAAGGGAAACATTCTTCAAAAGAACAACGCAAAGAACAACTTAGCCAAGGCCTAGTTCAAATACACGGTTATCACATAATTGTACTCAGATGAATCCTCGCATCAAAGAACATGTATGTTCATTGTGCCCTTGTGAAGTAATGCATTTGCGAGCAAGACACATAAGACACATATTCCCAGCAGAGTCTCAGCCCTAGGTTATTCATCAGGAGGAAAGCAGCTGCCTTCCAGCTCTGTTCTACCGTCTACGTAACATCTTTGTGCTAACTTGTGTGAGATCCATGCCTTGGTTAATAGAGGCTATGCCAGGACTCTTGCTTTAGTTAGTTAGGGGATGGAACGGCAGGGGGCTCTTCTGCTTTAGTTTCATTCTTCCCTTTCTTCCCTAAAATCTTCTTGAAGAAGTTTGAAGCAGATTTGTGGGCTTTCAACACATTCTACTTCATGTTACCATATTGTGCTTTAAGAAAATACAACAAATGTTGGACATGTACATACTGGGGCGGGGCTTCTGCCCCCCATAATCAGCAGGTGAGCGGGTAACTCTGTATCAGCCATAACAGGCCATGCATGCAATAGCATTTGTTTAACCTAGAGAGGGCATCATCCAATCCAAACCCATGTCCAAGTAGTGTAGGCGCTTCGTTCTCCCTTAACTTAGCACCAGGGAATCAGAAGAACGTGCTTTACAGACCCCGTCCCTCGGAAAACATGTATCTCCCGGGTTGCTGCTGTGAACGTAGTGTCAGAGCAGCTTCAGGAAATCATCTTAACACACACGCAGTGTTCTTGGGCTGCTGTAGGTCATCACAGATGCCCCAACAGCGCCTGCTGCACGAGCAGAACAACAGGCTCTGGCCCCCAGCAAGGCTCAACGTTTTAGCAAAGCATTAGCGTGACATGAGGAATAAATACGGGGCTCTAAAGAAACCCTCCTAAGCGGTTCTTAAAGGGCTAACGGTGCCCCCGTTTTACCAGGTGTCTTTGTACGAGGTGGAGGCTGGCTGCTCCCTGAATGACACTTGCCCTGTCAAGTGCAGGCCCCCGGGCGGTTTCTATAAGTGGCCCTCTGCCAGGCTCCCCGGTAGGTGGGCATGGATCACTTGTGTGGGAAGTCATCTCGGCATTAAGCCTGTCGACTTTAGTGAGAGAATGAATCTGTAAGTTGTGGAGAGTTTTGGACAAGTGCCAGAGTGTGCAGTTGACCGGCCCTGTGGTGGAAAGTATACTTTAGGGTAAAAGGGGAGATCGACACGATACTGGCTATAACCAAGAGGGATAGCAGTCCTTGGCCCCGCTCAACCTAGTTCCAACTAGATGGTTGACGCAAATACTTGACCTACAAGACAGTATTAATAGTAATAGTTTAGACCGACAGTGCCAACATTAAAATATGCCGCTGGTTTTACTCCTGGTTTTACAGAATACGAGTCAAAGTAGAACTACCCAATACAATTAGGGAAGGGATGAGCATAATGGGAAAGTTCAGATGAATTGGCTTACGGTTATTACATTACAAACATTTTTTATTCAGAGAAAAATTTAGATTCTTACTAATGTGTTGCCTCTACAGGACATGTCCCTGTCAACCTTCTAACATTTCAAATATACTAACAGTGAAACAAGTGTGCATGTTTGTTTCACCTACGCTCACACTATTGTTAATCAGACACATACACACAGAGATTGCGGGCTGTGCTGTTCCTTGCAATCTATTACATACAATGTACATTGCATTGAGAGAATGGCAGATCACGTTAACATGCAGGATAGTGTGTGTCTGTGCATGGGCACATACACACACATTACTGCATGGGTGAATATCAATGAGGCAGCTGTTAATGAAAGCTGCTTACCAGCAAGAAGGACAGCCTATGTCCTGAAACCCTTTGGATTTAAATGTGGGAGTGTGTATGTGTGTGTGTGTGTGTGTGTGTGTGTGTGTGTGTGTGTGTGTGTGTGTGTGTGTGTGTGTGTGTGTGTGTGTGTGTGTGTGTGTGTGTGTGTGTGTGCGTGTGTGTGTGTATTTTATATCCACACATCCACAATATATGTAACATTGAAAAAAAAAAATATATATGATATAGCTATATATATGCGTATATATATGATACATACAATATGTGCCATATATATATATATATATATATATATATATATATATATATATAATATACGTATACAAATATAATAAAAACATTGCATTCCTCGACAATGTCTAAGGCTGCCTCATCTGGTTTGGATTACAATCGAAAACAGTTTCTGACATCAACCTTGACTTCACTATTCAATACATTTAACCCTATGATTCAAGATGTTATCAAATGAAACATAAATTTAGCTTTCCAAGCTTAAAAAACATATACGATGCAGTTTAGTGCAGAGCCGTGTTGGCTGGGAAGCGTATTAAGATGCAAATGAACAGTCAGCCCACTGCGTACCATGGGATTGTTATGCATTAAGTGGAATCAAAGCACAATTCTCCGTAAGGCGATGTGCGTAAAAGAGTACACTAAACGGTATTTAAAGCCATCCATATTTCCCAACTAATGGATTTGGGGGGCCGCATCACCGGAAAGAATTCCACCTCCCTGTTCTACTTGGATCAATGGATGGAAGGAATTACTGACAAATCATCCCCGCTATATTCATATTCTAGAATAAAATAATAGCTTGATAAAATGCCTTTTATGTTCAATCTCATATATGCCTACAATTCATTTATAGAGCCTTTAAAGCCCTGCGTCTCAGTTGTATCTTAGTCAGTAGGTAACATATACAGGGTTAGGGTAAACAATAGGAGTCAGGCTTCGGCCTCTAAGGCACCAGGGAAAGCAGGCCGAGAGCCAGAGGCAGGCAGGCAGCCTGGAGAAGAACCCAGAGGAGGATCCATCCTCCTCCGGGGATCTCAGCAGTGAATCCATGGAAATCAAAGAAAAACCTAGAATAAATATATTACACATTTAAATATAGAATATCCACAAATTATGGAGGATTATAAATTATCTTTTACATTTAGTATGTTTTTATTCATCTTAAAAATGGACATCCATGCAACTTAATTACTGTTACAAAAATAACAGTGTGATGCAGAAAAAGTAACAACGTTTAAGCGTTTAAGTCTGTCTCCGCCAAACAGTTTTGAAAGGTTCTGCTGGTCCAAACTCAGGTTCCCTTTCCGGAGGCGCTGTGAGCTATGGCTCGGTGACGTGAGTGCTGCGAGGTTATGTTAATGCATCGATGTGTGAATGTGTGGAGCTCCAACACTTATACTGTAGCACACCGCCACCGCCCTGAGTGGCACATACACAGCATCGCTTTTCGCAATGCACCAGGCACGCATCGGAGAAATAAAAAGTAGCGCAAAGTTGCCGTGGACAGCAACCATGGGATGACACCTCCCCCTCCTTCAGACGACTCACGGTCCAAGACAGATTTGTTTTTTTTCCTAATTCTCAAATTGGAGCAGAAGCAGGTTGTTCAGCAGCATGGCGTTTCCATGGGTTCAGGGTGCTAATGCGGCTACTAAGCCAGGTTCATGTGGAGACGCTGGTGTTAGGGACGTGAGGAAAGTGATCCGGGCAGCCAGTCATATGGCTGGGCTCGTAGGCGAGAGACATTTTGCCAGAAAGTACGGCACAGTGAGCGCCTAGTGGCCCAGGAGCAAGACAGGAGGGCTTTTTAAATGTATTGAGGAACGATCCTTAATATCAGATAGCAGCTCCGATCCAGCATAATGCAATCAACCCCGCTAGGTATCTATGCTTTCACAGTGAAAAGTAACCATTTGATACACAATAGTTACTATTCAAATTCAGGAGCGAGCAGATGATTAGTGACCAATACCTGGAAGGAGGTTGACTTAAAAAAGTAATGATCGAACAATGACTTTCCTCGCTCCTGCATCTGCTTTCATCAGTTTCAAACTCAATGAATGTGTTCATTAGATGTCATATTTCCACATCATAAAATGGTTTGGCATGCAGGCCAACGCAGTGAATCGTCAGGTACTTGTCGAGGCCCCAACAAACCACCCTACATATCCACAGAGTACACAGCGACTAAAAGAGGCATCGGAGGGATTGGAGCATTTCTACGATTCCAGAAACAACACTTAGCCAGACATCATATTGTATTGCAAATATTCAAAGTCGTTCAATGATACCGTCTTATGATTAACTACAATACAGGGCTTTCTAGAACCACACATCAACAAATGACCGTAATGTTCAATTCCAAATACTGTATCTGTATCTATTTTTTGTGCGAGGGCAGACATTAGCAATACAAAAAAGTGTGTACATACACAAACACACACACACACACACACACACACACACACACACACACACACACACACACACACACACACACTCACACACACACACACACACACACACACACACACACACACACACACACAAACTGAATCATAAATACGCACAAAGACACCCACACAAACACACAACCACACACATGGATCCACATCCGCCCACGCGAGGGTATGTTATTGGATGCCTGGGTAAGGGTCCATTTACAGAGCTCCAGGTAGCTTTCATCAGCCAGATATTTAGTGTGAGCACTCCCTAGAGCGGTCCACATGCACACGCATGCACACAATGCAAACACACATAGCACCCACACAACAAACACACACACACACACACAATCACAAACACACACCCAAATAATAACATACACACACACATACACATACAAACCCAAACACATGTGTACACACACAAACACACATTCACAAACACAGACACACACAAAAATACACATATACACACACGCACAATCACACACATGCACACAAACACACAAGCATACACATAGAAGACAAATACACACACATATAGACATATCCACAAACAAATAGAATCACCTGAAAACACAAATATAAATTATATAGAAGTCATGTATGAATTTGGAATTTTTTCAACTCTTTGACGTGCTGTCTATAGTTTAAAGACACATTGTGTAACCACAATTGAAACATACTACTGAGACTGAAGACTATGATGAAGACCGACGATTGTGCACAGATCCATGGAATTAATAATAAGCAGTGACATTTCGAAAGAGACCTAGGTTGATTCCATAGAATCGCTTGTGCCCCTTAGAAATCGGTGAGAGAAAACAATTAAAAGTAGCAAAAAGTACTTCGTAATAATTTGAATTAAAGAAGTCTGAAAACCAAAACAATCCAAACACAAAGACTTTTACCTTTATGTCCAACTACTTTTAGCTCTGCCTGCTAGTAAGGTAAATGGCTGCCTGCCTTGGAATATGTTCAATTGGTTAGAATATGCAAAGGGAGGGTCTAGTTAAATGAAATACTACAACGGTGAAAGGTAGCTTTAAAATATAAATGTTAATTGTGTATGCATTATAAAATGAATTATCAAGCATATTCTAAAAAAAATTATGGGCCATGAGACTGAGTTAAACATTTCAAAGAAAGATGGCCGTTTCCAGGATGCAGGATTCTACATAGCACGGAATCTTGGGGAAGTAAAGTTATGTGGAATACAAATTGAATACATGGAATACATGTAATACATGAGTCATTTGTCTGGTGGGAAGAGTTGTTCTAAATGGATCTGCCCCTTTTCTTTTACCTCACTTGAACTATAAATAATGAAAAAAGCCAATGGGTGAGCAGGTAGCCCAGTTCTCCACCCTGCCCTCCGTGCCCTTCTTCTTCTTCTTCTTCTTCTTCTTCTTCTTCTGCACTGTTCAGAAGAAATCGCAGTGATGCAGAAACCGTTTGGTGGAAAAATGAACTAATTGTTGGAAACTCATTTCTCACTTTTCCCTCAAACTTACAAAACCACAAACTGTGACCTGGAGTAGAGTCTGCACTTCAAGGTCATACAGTATCCAACCGCACCATTGTTCCTATTGACTGAACTCAGTTCACTTCTACTCATCATTCTGTGAGGGTTGTTATATGCCACTTACTGTGTGTGAAGATTTGGGGAGGACTATAGCAGCCCACTGCAAAGTAAGGATAGTAATAATAATAATAATAATAATAATAATAGCACTTATAAGAATAGTAATAATAAGAATCATGTTATTATTAATATTATTATTATTAATAATAATAATAATAACAGCAATGATAATACCTATTATCTATTTTATTATTATTATTACTATTATATAAATCAAATTATAATGATTATAATGAGAAAATAAATATTCAGATTCTGATCATCATTATTATTATTAGCACTAATAATACAATAACAATACATACTGTAGTATAGAATATGCGATAATATAATGACTCTGGCCTATGAATGCTCCCCTTATAGGCTGCAACGTGCTGAAGCTGTTTGAACTGAATTAACCTTAATCCTCGTACACAGGCACACATCCCAACTCACGAGCGCCAGCACTCGCGCGCGCACACACACGACAACGCGACAACGCGTCAGCATGCCAAATAAAAATAAAAACAGGTGGACTCGATGTAATGGAAAGCAACAATAACGCAATACGGTAGAGGCTGAGTGTGCACGCCGGAGGCGAACATGGGGGCTGAGATGGAGAGATGGAGATCAGCCCCCCTACGCAGACCTCCTGAACCCCCACCGTCCAGCTCACAGCTACAGCGGGTTCCTTTAAGGAGAGCGGCCTGTCTCAATCACGGGGCCTATGGGCTGGTATATATATGGGCTGTTATATATGCATTATTGCACGGATCTATTCCGTCCACAGGTAACATCGTGGACGTACCCTCCTCAGAAGCAGCGAGGGGTCAGGGCAGAACTATCAATGCATAAAAACCCGAATCACACGACACACCTCGTTCTGTCGTGGGCCCACACCTTCCCATATACGCACGACAAAAAAAAACACAAAAAGAAGCGGAACACCGACAGTATGAAACGCAGTCAGTCTGTACCAGACTGGCTTTAGAGGGAACGCATCACTCACAGGACCTGGTAAAGGGCTCAGAATCCTCAGGAACCTGCTCACGTGCGCCTATAGGCCTGGTCCAGGTCATCAGGCTGGACCGTCGCACTGTTACGCAACGTCTAACATGAACCCCAGGACCAGCATGAGCCTCAGGACCAGCATGAGCCTTGGGACCAGTATGAGGCTCAGGACCAGCAGCCTCAAGACCAGTCGACTCAAGACCATCCACCTCAGGACCAGCCGCCTCAGGACCAGCCGCCTCAAGACAAGCATGAGCCTCAGGACCAGCATGAGCCTGATGATCAGCCACCCCGCCTCCACGAGCGCATCTAAAACAAAGTGCCCGCGCGGAGTCCGCCCGCGTGCAGACGTCCCGTGCGGGACCCGGGAGGAGAAATACTCATTATCTTATACTTCTCTACTGAAGCGTACACCTCACTGGTCTCCACAACCAGCCGATATGTTCGCTATAAATCGCCGCCACGCTGCGCGTCTTCAAAGTCACTTCGGCACAGACGCACAATGGAGCCAAACTCCCCCCAAACAAACCCCGTCGCGCCCGGCTGCCCTGCCCCCCCGCTCAGCAGTCACACGGTCCATCGCCGGGGGCTGAGGTGAGGACCCTCTGGGAGAGGTCCCGCTCACGAGGAGCCTACCTGGCCGGTGCTCCTCGTCCTTCCGTTAAACCTTCTCCAAACTTCTCTCCGGAGGTCCGGGGACCACTTCACCGTCCTCCCGGTTCAGAGAGGGACCAGCCAGCTGCTGGAGACCCGGAGGAGCAGCTGCTCCAAGCCGGTTTGTCGTCCGTCTCCTTTTGGTGTCGGCGAGCACACGTGCGGGCTCTCTCCGGGGGTCTGGTGAAGTGGTGAAGTGAATTTGGCGCGTATCTCGCCGGTCTCGAGGCTTGCGTCCACGGCTCGGCGCGCGCTGACGGAGCGGAACACGCGGAGCGCCCGGAGGCAAGCGAGCGATTGGCAGTCCGCTGGACCGAACATGCGGCGCGCGCTCCTACACTTCAGCAACAACACACACACGCACACGTCCCGTGTCCTCACTGAAACAGGTTGTTAATGGCCGCGTCGCTCATCGACATCAGCGGAGTTGTTGATGTTTGCAAACCTCTTCTAAAGCGTCATTTGTTCCCGCCTTCCCCCATCGCACTGTCCAGGTTCCAGTTGCCAGTGTGACACGGAGCAGAGAAGTGACCGGGCAGATGTGTTAGTCTAATACGAAGCTGTTGTCCGAAATTGCTCGGTGCTTGTGCAGACCTGAGCTCATCTCCTCCCCCTGCTTTCCG
>NC_044050.1:4314349-4321849 GCF_902167405.1 Gadus morhua | reverse complement strand
TTTTGATTTCTGAAGTGTGTGTCTGACATGAGGCCATAATAAACTAAAGTTATGATAATAAACCAAATGTTAACAAGCTATAAGCAGTAATGGTAGTCATTTTGAAAGTAAGTTGATATAATAAATATGTATTAATATAAATAATTGCAATATTTTATTTTATGACAGAACAATTTACATAAGAAAGCCCTGAGCTGTAGGCCTACAGTTCGTAAAATTAAATAAATGCACATTTGAAATAACATAACTTGTCCAATATCATAACAGAGCCATTTCAGATCAGTTAGGCTCATATCTCTGTGTACTAGTTTGTTTTTATAATTTCTGAGGTGACTGGAACGCACAATCCATCACACTCTGCAATATCTCAGATCTATTCGTATTCACCATCGGTCAAACTCGTCAAATAATGCAAGGGTGCATGTTTGGAGCTATTTTATTGAAATAACGATCTTGTGTTGAAAAGTGATCAACTGATGATAACCTAACCCTTCAAATGTTGTTTTTCCTGACATACACGCCAACACATCCAAATGGCCAACACGTACGTGGCCACAGAGCACACAATGGGCTATTACAGCTGCATTCATTGTTAACAGAACCGGTACATTCAAAGGTAGATCCCACTCTGGCAGATTAAGCATTGCATCCCAAACCGTGTGGAATTGATACTCAATTATGTTTTGGCCCCCGCTGCACCCCTCCTCATCCTAGGAAGGGAAGGTCCCTCTTCTGTGAGCCTTCTCCAGGTGTTCCCCTCAGAGAGAGCCTCTCCCTGCCATTAACCACAACCCTGGTTAGGGCTATCTAATAGGTGCCTCTAAAGCCCTTTGAAACTATTGTTGCGATGGAGAGCTATACTAATAACATTGACCTGACTTGACTTGCTTGAAATAGTAGAATGAAAAGAACCATACCTTCCTTTTGAATGACTTCTTTATTTATTTAAAAAATTGAAAAATATTTGGGCAAAAATAGTTGGATTTCTGTTGGGGGACCATTGAGTGTAATTTGCATCAGTGAATCATCAGTGAATGTGCAATAGATGAAGTAGGACCATAGAGGAAATGGTTGCAAATAGATTTGGAGACTATGGGGTGACCCCCATTTAGAGAAAGAGGTTCTCTAGTGAGTTAACCTGCTTAATACCGTATGGTAGGAGGAGGGACCAACGTTGAACCGGTGTTCAAGCAGAAGCTCTGCGAGCAGTCATTCCAAAATTGAATATTCAAGCAAAGCATCATGGGTTTCTGTGCTGCTGAAGAGCTTTTTGTAGCTACGCAAAAACACACGGTGTGTTAGCCAAAGCGTAAGCCCCTTATCTTATACTAAATACCAAAGTTGGAGTCCATGCACAAGGTATCCCATAACAACCCTGTTGAGCTAAGTAAAAATTGTCTTCCCTTTCCCTCCCCACACACATACACACACACTTTTTCTATTGCTCACTCCCACGTACAGACAGCCTTACACACACACAAACCACGGAAAGCTCAGCTATCAAAATAACTCTGAAAGTGGCCCCTGTGTAAGGGAAGTTTGTGACTTGATGTACCAACACACGCGTATACACACACGCGCACGCACGCACACACACACACACACACACACACACACACACACACACACACACACACACACACACACACCACACACACTCATATACACACTAACACACACACACACACACACACACACACACACACACACACACACACACACACACACACACACACACACACACACACACACACACACACACACACACACACACACAATTGCTCCACCATAATTCCCATTCACAGATCAGTTTACTAATGGCAAGGTATTATAAGCCAGATAAACCGGACTGGACTTGCCTGAGGGGGATTTGAATGTGTTTTCTTAGCTGTGAGTGAGCATATGTATCTATTTCTCACACTCTGTGACTGCTTGTGTGTCTTTATTCAGACACAGAGGTCAGAGGTTACCTCTCCCTCATTCCTTCCTTGTCTGGTTCCCGTTTGCCTTGGAGGAGAACGGAGCCGGATATGCAGATAAGATCCAATGATCATCAGGGCTACACGCTCACACACGTGAGGCAGAGCCCGCACTCTTCAGTGCCTGTTTGTTATGGCTTTGTTATCCTGCACATTAACCAGTCCAGCTGGATGGCTAGCTACAAAAGTGTGTCACTAAGATAACAAACTTTGATATATCTTTGTAACAAAGATACCTAGTCTATTTTACGGCCTCTATCTATCTATAATCTGGGATCCCGCAATCCTGCTATGCTACAGGGGGGGGGAGGGGGAGAGAGATCCGGGATTGGAAACCTCAAACTGAAAATGGTTGGTTAAGCCTTCTGCCTGGCTCTGTGTGGAGACACTCTAGAGAAACTACTTAGCGAATAGCGGGCCGGAGCTTTCTGGAGAGGATCTTAAAGGTCCAGTGTTTAAATTGTAGTGGCTTTCAGAGGCGAGGTCACAACCGACCTAATAATCACTTTATCAATCACAGTCCGGTATTACAAATGGGTCAAAATCAAAGGGATAATAAGTTCTCCCAAGAACTGCTTTCCCAAAGTGCATCATTTTGATTGTATTAAAAATGTGTTGTGTCTCTAGAGCAGTTTGGCTCTCCTGGGCTACTCTAGTAACATGGTGGTGCCACATAAAGGAAGAAACCCAACTGTTTTTATATCCATTGGATTCTACTCCAATTCAAACATACAGATTCATATCATATTGCATTTTTACCAGGTTTGTTAAATGCCATTAATTCTACACATAGCATATTCAATGTTTCTATAGTGGCCTGTCTACACGTTTGGTTTGAAACCTTTATACTTTTAACAATCTTGGTGTCGGGTAAGGACGATTTATCTCGTCTCCAAGCGGGATAGGTTAACTAGAGCTGGCCGAGTTTGTGTTCCATGTTAGCCAATTACCGCATAAAGATCATCTCCCCAGCAACAGGATTAGTAACAACAGATATGAAGAAACTGATTTCTGAGGCTAATATATCATGCATACATATACATACATTATATACACACACTAACACACACACACACACACACACACACACACACACACACACACACACACACACACACACACACACACACACACATACACATATATATATACACACACAAACACACACACACACACACACACACACACACACACACACACATATATATATATATATATATTTAACGGGTGGCTAAAATCCAGCGAACTGCTATGACGCCCAATCATTTTGTGAAAGTTTGCATATCACTCCGCGCCTGGAAGTAGAAACGATTACAAAGTAAAAAATATGTTGAATGATGGAGAGGGTGTAAATGTTGTTACTCCGTGAGTGAGCAAGGCGATGGAGAGACTAACGAAAGCTTAGGCACACGGCGAGTGAACTGCTCCATAGGATAAATTGCCGGCGAACCGCTCTAGCGGAGCCTTCTCTCGGAGGGACGCCAAAGTGTGTTGCATAGCGACCGTCGTGCATTTTGAAGGCAGCCAGGAGGGACTACTTTTTTGTATTCTTTAATAAAACAGCTATTTTGACTTTCTTGTTTTTTTTTTTTAAATGAAGTGTGTCTATGACTTTCGTTTTGCCATAATAGTAACCGTTGTATAATAGCAATAGATCACTTCAGTCAATGGTATGTGCTCATTATACCACTGTGAAGGGGGTCGCCGGCCCTCCGCTGCACGTCGGGGCCGGACAACGCCCCTTAACAGTGGTATAATGAGCACATACCACAGCCTGGCGTGATCTATTGCTTAAATATATATATATAGATGAACACCCGACCATGGTGAATCTTTTTGACCCTGAATGCTCTCTGTAAACATATGTATATACATAGACACATTGAAATGGTGTATTCCCCTTACAATGCAGTCTGTCGCCTTGTGGTTACTAAAACGCAAAATCTAAACTGACCTGGGGTCGACTATCATTTACTGTGTATACGTCAGTCACAGGCTGATCTCTGCCCCCACCTTGCAAGCGACTCGGTCAGTTTTGCATTTGTACTGAAAACCATGTTTACTGGCAGAATTAACTCGATAAAATGTCCTTGTTGGGGGCTGGGGCCCTCACACATCTATTAATAAAGCTGAAGCGTTATCAGTTTCAGCTCTTGGGTTGGACATCGGAGCGCAGAGAAGGGATGTGTTTGCCTGGCCTAGGGGCTGACGTCATGAATTTGAGACACTTAACAAGGGACTAGTAAGACACAACATATAGCCCGCCCCAATCAGCTCCACTTCCTGCTCTGGACATCAGGTTTCTACAAATGCTCATCAGTGTTCTAGATAATTGAGAGATGAGAAAATTGAGAGTTGATGATTTAAAGTTGATACATAGAACATGATATACAGACATTTATTGCTTTGCGTTTGCTATGATTTCCCTCTGTAAATCAAGTGCATTGGCAGACTTGCTAAGAAAGGCATTACCTCTTGGTGGGCTATAGAACTCACTCCCTTGCACTCTCTGGTTCGTTGCAAAGAGACACAATTGAACAGCAAATAAAGGACACAGAAAATGCTGGAGGTGGGCTTAAATTATTTATACAAATGTAGAGAGATATAGAGAGGTTGTAGCATACAGTATCACAGTAAACAGCACCACAGTAGTTTAGACTTGTTAAATTGAGACTTGTTAACTGTTATTTATTCAACATTATAACCTATTTATTTGCTGTAGCACATTCTAAGTTTAATAATATTCATCTGCAGTCTGAATAGATTGCAGCTATTTTATGTAAATTGATTATAAAGTGCCCATTGATTACAACACACTTACAATCAGGATTATATGATATAGATGTATGATCACAATGGCTATAGTGCCATTACTTCTGAGCCGGTCAAAGAGTTACGGCAGACTATTTACATTTCTCTTATAATACTAATAGGATAGTTGAAATGGACATGCATATTAAGGAACAAGATGAGATGATTAAATGGACTATCCAGCACATTTGAAAAATAGGCATTCAAAAATATCCTTAATTTACTGGTATGATACTCAAGAGTGCAAGAGAAAACGGGACAGAGAGAGAGAAGAGAGAGAGAGAGAGAGAGAGAGAGAGAGAGAGAGAGAGAGAGAGAGAGAGAGAGAGAGAGAGAGAGAGAGAGAGGAGAGCAACACTAGGCCCTGCTGACCAGGCAATTTTTCAAATAATATAAATACAAAGACACCATCAGCTAAACAATCACGCATAGCCTAGCTTGTTGGTTAAGACCCATGACTGCCTGCACCACCCCCATGGAGGTGGCAGCTGGACTGTGTTCTCCACGATGGCAGAAGTGCTGCTCTCGCATGCCGCTGTCCTAAATCAATAACTATACAACCCGTGTATCCATTGCAGAACAAATGCCACAAGATCGAGTCAATCAGGTTGCAGTTTCCAACACGTTCTGTGATGTAATCACAATGGCAGAGCCAAAGGGCTGTGGGAGAAATCCAGATGAAAACAAAGGGCCGAGTTGAAACCACCTGGAAGGCTGGCTCCACCATTCATTATGGATGGACTGGATGCCACGAGAACAACATCAGTCTCAGTGTTTTCCTACTACTCTGCTGGAATTCAAACTCTTAATATGTTCTTTTAAAAAATTCAACACGTAGCATTCGATAAAGTGTATCAATATCCTCTGAGATGCTTTTTCTATTCTGGAAAACACAACGATTTTTTTAATAAAAATCCATGTTTTCTGTATACCTCCAAGTGTAGTTTATTGTAGTTCATATAGGATCCATAATCAAATCAAAACCTCAAATTATTAAATGGAACAACTGTCACACCACTAACGAAACACAATGAGAACCTGCTGAGCTATCTCAAGGGTGGTTTATTGTTGGAAATGTCATATTTATAATTTATATTTTTGAAATCCCCTCATTATTTTGGAAGTTTGGCAATTCAAAACTTTCAAAAAAGATCACCCTTGGTTGGATTGAGCAGTTGGTGGATGGGTTGTTGTCATTTAAAATAATTTGAACATAACTGATAGCGGTTCTGAAAAAGTTACAAGGATACCGTTGAACAAAAAGGCATGAATGCAGTGAAGAAAAGTAGGTAACAGTAGTGCAACGGCCATGTAACTGCGTCACCAAACGAGTGGCCACCCGTTTATGAGACCACTTTACGTCATCTCAGCTGACTGATATTCGGGAATAACAATAAGGTTGATGGCTAACGGTCAGAGGATGTGGACATGCATATGTGAGTTTGAAAGCGCTGATGGTCCTATGTAATTCACAAGCTGCTCTGTGTACGAATTCTCTGTTCCACAGCCACAAAAGAACAAAGATCTAATGTGCTAACAACACTAAATCGATCTCAAAGGAAGCATAATAAACTCAGAATGGCATGTCCAGTATTTCTCAATGGGTTATTTATTATATTCATTAAGATCCATGGTTTGAATCAGTTTATTATCAGATTATATTGTAATCTGCACCAGCCATTGGGATAGGGGAATACACTGATCCATTTGAGAATCAGTTTGCTTCGACGATGCTTGTATCGTCATGTTGACTGAGAAATTACAAATCAATGTAACATTAGTAGGAGCCCATTAATGGTATAAGCCGACAGAGTATTTGCCAATAGTCTAATCAGATATACTATGAACTTTTCTGTTCAGTTAATGTAAGAAAAACAATGGCTGACACCGAAAGCCCTTCCGAACTTGAACCCCGACGTTAAGCCACCAGAAAAAGATTAAATTATGAAAATAAAAAAAGTATTGCAATATTTACAGAAAATAATATTCATACGATTATGATACATATCGGTGGGAAACTTTTTTTTTTCTGGTGTAATGTTTTGATGTCCCGGCTGATTCCGCTCCCTAACGATTATTCATAATTTCAAGAATTTGAAATCAAAATATGCATTTGAATGACATTCTGTTCATATCAGATTGGGTTTTACTTTGGCTGACGGAATGCTTGGTTTTTCTATACATTTTTTTTATTGCATTTGAAAATTAGCCTCTACATCAACAAAGATTCGTAATTCTTCCAAAACGTCCCCACCCATAGAAGAAATATTTGGAGGGAGCGTATTGGTGACAGAGTGTCCTATGGGGCCAACAGTAAAGGTCACGTTTCAACACACCAATGTGATTTCCATGACTATTTGAGGAGGTATAATATTTTACACTTTTGGGACTTGGCGGTGATGGATAAAATAAATTGTTCCCAGGAATATGTGCACAAAAGATGAGAAAGAAATGTGAGCAGAGCAATACGAATAAAAGACAAATAGTTTGGGCTATTTAGTAATCAAGTGAGGAGGAATTGGAAGAAAGCCATCACAGCATTTCCTTTGACCTTTTCTTTTGAATATCAACTCAATAAGATCACGTAAGGCTACTGAGAGATGCACAGTATAATTCATGCACGATGGTATGAATTAGGAAAGCTCTTTTGGTGAGTTATCTGTTGGTTGGCTCTCACAATGATCTCTCTGAAAGGAATTTTGACACAATC
>NC_044050.1:4306849-4311849 GCF_902167405.1 Gadus morhua | reverse complement strand
TTTGTTCATCAGGCCAGGCAGTGTCCGTGCTCCGTGCGCTCGCTGCATAATAAGGACAATCCTCCGCCATCGCAGGCCGCGCAGGGAGATCTCAACCGGGGGAGAGAGCGGAGCAACGCTCTTGATTGGACACACGTTCATACGCACTCAAAACAACTACGATAAAGTACATAAGGTCAGCCAAACATGGAGACGTTTACCTACGATAGGTGTTTAACAAGCTCCCTTTGGAAAGTTTGCAGTAATCACCGGAAACCTAAAGACATGTGTGTGCACGTATACAGTGTAGAGCAAAGGGGTGGCAGGGAACAACTTTACCAAAGATCATAAAGATTGTTTGTGAATGCCAAGTGTGGCCTATCGCTGCTCTCCAGGGGGCCGGGCCAGCCTGTAAACAAAAAAGTTGCGAAAAGAGAACCACAACATAGGAAGGAATAAAGTAATGGGCCAACGATAATAAGTAGAATTCTAGGTTAAGAATAGAACGGACGTGCAGAGCAAAGGAGATCTTTCCTCAGTTCCCCTATTCTTCAGAGGTTTGTGTAGCAGGTGCCAAATGCCAGTGGTTCCATCTCAGCTGCTGCTGGCCTACTTTAGTTTGAGATGCAGCTGTATGCACTGTCATACAGCAAGCAAATAGGCACCACTGGGGGCCTGTGACACACACAGCCTGCTGCATGTGTGTGAAGGTGTGCGTGTGCACGTGAAGACGGTCAGGGTGGCTCCTGCACGAACTTCACAAAGGAACATCGCACACACAAGCGTGAAAGAAAAGTACTCAGCACTCATACTTAAATACACACTACATGTGTATTTATTAGCACAGGTGATTGCCAAATAAGCTTTGGTTGTCTGTCCAGTGATATCCTCAGATACTGCTATCATTTAGGCTTTGTCTGCGGATAAGAACTCGTTCCTCACAGAGCTCCAATGAGGACAGCGTGATGATGAACATCAGACATATGATATTTTAATTCTTTATTTATTAATTTGACTCTCTATTTGTTACAGATTATTTGATGCCAATGTTTGAGAGGAGATTTAAAGCTGTGATCGGTTAGAGTTTACATTTCTATGTCCTGGGCTTTTGCCATGTCCTCTGTCAATGCTGTTGAACAAACTTGTCTACGGCCTGAATGAAAGGTTACATTTAGGATAAAGAATCAATGATGAATCAAAGTCAGAGTTATTTATCATTATTTTGGTTGAATACACTTAATGTACAGACAAAAGATATTCACAAATACCAGGCATCATCATCTTGAAATATTATCCTGCATATAAAATTATATGGAGAGGATTGCCAGATCAGTTTAACTCTTGGACAGGGAGTGGGAAGTGTTTATACAAATGTATTCTAGTATTTTATTATTTTATCTATTTGATACTGTATTCGTTCTCTCACACACACACACACACACACACACACACACACACACACACACACACACACACACACACACACACACACACACACACACACACACACACACACACACACACACACTAGTTAGTCAATAGATACCAAAGACAATGCCTAGACAATACTTCACTATCTCATGTATTGTTCAACATTGGGAGCAAAATGCTGAAAAAAAAGTTCAAATAAAAACAACCTTTCCATTAAAATTGACCGCCTTATGTTTATGGACTCAAACCATTTTATAGGCACCAACTGTATTGGTCGGGGCGCTACAGTGACACCGCACCGATGTGGACAGGAACAAAATGGCGGCCCGGCGGTTATCCTCCTGACCAGGCTCCAGACGCACTCTGACGCCTTCTCGCTCGGACGCTCGGCTCTGTTCGGTTTGTTTGGCCGATTTATCCTTTCCCCATAGCAACATCCTAAAGCCAATGTGTGTGCACCGATGCCGTGACGCACTAACCCATGTGTGCGCCGATACTTTCCATCGCCACAACAGTTTGCCAAAGCACAGCCCTGCACCAGATTGCATTAGAAACCGTCAGGTGTTTCAGTTTCAGAACCGATAGTGAATTCCACGTCAAAGCTTCGGGACATACATTGTGAAAAAGAATGCACCATAAAAATCTTCTTGGTAGCAGTGCAGCATGATTGATGCATTGCAAATAGAACTGTTTGGGGCGTGTGCAATAGATGAATGGAAATACACCCACATCATTATTTATCTATCGTATTTCTTCAAGAATTTGCTATAAATCCCTGAGCATACAGAGGGTAAATTCCACGTTATATTTGTAGTGCTACACAAACAAGAACTAGAATTAAATTGCTTAAACAGAGAAAAGCACACCGAGTGAATGGAGCATCGCTGTGATTTTTCACTCGCTTCAAATAGGACTCCAGTCTATTTCTGATGCGAACATTCAAAATGGTGTGTCCTTACAGGACCGTTTGCTTTGGGCTCCAGGCATATGTCCATATGCCTGGAGCCTTATTTACAAAAACCTATTCTCATTCTAGTGGTAGTGTGAGAGTACAAAAGCCCATTTTGAATTGCCATTGTGTGCCATCAAATGGAGCACAATGAGACGGTGGTAGAAACAGACAAACCCTACCTGGACAATGGTGTGCGCTCCAGTTCAAGAAGTAGTCCAGGGCGCCATAAACTGCCTTCGCCTAAATCAAGTCACCAAGGACATCGCAGGCACACTCGTCGCCAAAATAAGGAACTTGTTGAAGCCACGAACAAAAACCTTAGACAGGTGACAAAAAACAGGGGTGGGGGTCACTGGTTGAAACAATGGCGATGCAACCAAAGCTCAGGGTAAGGGGGAGCTCAAACGAAGCAGAGGTAAACACACAGACAGAAGTCAGACCTTTACAGTCCATCTGATTATCTCTGATTCTGATCATTTCCCCAGCTCTCATATTGAGAATATGTTTTCTGTTTTTAAATTGTTCACCCCCCCATAACAACAGTTCATGGTTTGGATTTTCTCAACAAAGCCCAGAAGAAGAGGAGATTGGGGGGGAGGGGGGGGTTTTGGGCAAGAAAGATCCAAGAAATATGAAGGCAAGATGAAAGCGGCGCTCCACTGTAACGTAAAGCTGGGTGCGGCATTGTGATCTGCATTGTCCCCCCGCCCGTTGCTGCCGTCATGTCTCCAAGCCCTGGGTAAATGAGTGGTCATGGGAAACGCCGTGGGGAGCTGGGCCACACTGCGGGGGGACACCCATCTCCACAGCACCCCCCGCCGGGTACCAGTGTCCCCCTGTCCGATGCTGTTCCATGCCAGGGTGTCTGTCTTCAAGGAGGACCATTTCAATGATGCTAGAAATGGGAAGGAGTGTTTCAGGGACTTGAAATAGACACACAGATGCTTTACTTTAGCTTATTATTCACGTTGGACTCCAAGGCTTGAATAGTGTCTGTCACATCCGTCCCCTCACCTCCCTTAAGTCCTACTTTAAAAGCAGCCAGACAAGAATTAAAACCCATACAAGGAATATGCATGTGTGTGTGTGTGTGTGTGTGTGTGTGTGTGTGTGTGTGTGTGTGTGTGTTTGTGTGTGCATGTGTGTGCGTGTGTGTGCGTGTGTGTGCGTGTGTGTGTGTGTGTGTGTGTGTGTGTGTATGTGTGTGTGTGTGCATGTGTGCTCGTGCATGCTTATTTTCCTTCATTTTTCATGATATTACGTTTGAAAACAGCAGTGGGGCCGGGAGTACCTGACTGTTACAAGAAAGAGAAAAACCCTCCCCAGTGCTGTGCAGCTGCAAAGTGCATCGTACATGCTAGGTGGGCTGGATGATGGGGGCGTGACGCCGCGTTCTGCTCACCTTCACGGTCGCTGTAGCACACGCAGTATGGGCACAGAGGCCCGCTCTATTTAAACAGTGTGGGCTCGCCGAGAATCAAACACTGTTTCTCAGGAAAAGTAAAATAGCCCTCCTCCCTTAACCTGCATGCAGTGGTCATTATGGCAGGGGGATCGTGTGTGTACACGGAGGACATGGCCCCCACGTTCCACCTGGGTGCTGTGAGGCAAGGGTGTCAGACACACACCCCTCCCCCCCCCCCCCCCCCCCCGACACCCAGTCAATGCATCTTTCTCGTACTGTTTGTCTTCCGAGCCAGCACATAGCAGGACGCCATTTTGTGACAGCCAACAGCCATTTCTGGGCGTTCATAAATAAACATGTGATGCCTGTGATTTCGACAATGTGGGCTCTTACAAGCCACATAGGAATGATACCTATTTCAATGGTTAACTCCTCCTTCGGAAGAGCGTTCAAGAAGCATAGAAATAAACATGGAATATCTCATCTTTGAAAGGGATCGGCTCATAGGACATGCTGTATGGCATGATTCACAGGTTATCATTTCAGAGGAACTCAAAGTGGTTCAATGAATGGTGAGAAAACCATTACCTACTTTGGGTTCTATTTCACAATAATAATAATAATAATAATAATAATAATAAAAATATTCGGTTGGTCATGTATTTAGTTAACACAGAATCCCTGTATTTTCAACCTTGAAGCTAGGATTCAACAGAAGTGGGGATGAGTTCCTAGTCAACAGTTTCAATCTGGTGTCTTACGGGTATTTATTTCTGAGTTCATTGTATCGATAAATAATTGGAATCAATACAATAAACAGAGAGAATACAACAGAGCAATAAGAGACGTGCAGGCAGCAACCCAAGAAAGGAATGTAAAGTGATGTGACTGGGAAACGGACAGGTGGAGGTGTGCAGTGAAAAAGAACAATCCCCTAAATGACCAGGAGTCTGGGGAACCAAATAGGAGACAGGAAGGGAGATTGAGAAAGACGGGAACAGATTCCTAGAGAGACAGCTGTCTGTCAATGTTAATGTGTGTGCTTTTGTGTATGTGTCGGCTCGTGTGCGCAAGGGTGTGCATTGGTGTGTGTATGTGTATGCGTTTGTGTGTGGGGGTGTTTCTCTGTTTGTGTGTGTGTGTGTGTGTGTGTGTGTGTGTGTGTGTGTGTGTGTGTGTGTGTGTGTGTGTGTGTGTGTGTGTGTGTGTTTGTGTGTTTGTCTGTGTGTGCAT
>NC_044050.1:4264349-4301849 GCF_902167405.1 Gadus morhua | reverse complement strand
TACCTGGGATGACATGAAGGCAGTGTGCACATATCTCTGAATCAATGAAGGGATGAACAACCAACGGAGTGGGAGGGAACTATAATCAACACTGTCAGCTCCTGTAAGTACCTCTTAATGTCATCTTTCACAATGCTGTTGTGCCAGTGTGTGTGAGTGTGTTGGTATCTGCTTGGGTATATTTCAACAAAAAGCTAGGCTGCCGTTTAGACATAAACCTTTGGATCGACAGTGAACCATTGAACTCGGTGAGCCGTGATCCCAGGAGCGGGGGATGAACTGTGCAGCCCACTGTGTCCCTCCGCTGTCCTTTCATATTTACAACCAAAACACATTCTCAGGATTATTATTATTCTATGCATCAACAAACAACATTTCCTCAACCGTCCTTGTGATTATTTGATACTATTGAAATATGATCTACAGGCATGTGACCGACTTGATACTATTTTTACATGGATGTGATTTAATACCGACGCAAACATCAACAGTTCTTCTCCCAGAGGGCCGAGAGCCATTTGAACCCGCCCAAACGCGTCCCCTTATCGATCCATCGAATGCATCCCGCATGCCATTAACAACAAGCTGTAGCTGAGGAGGTTGAACGGCTTGACTTGTTACCAAAAGGTTTCTAGTTCGATTCCCCGGCTCCTCACAGCTGTTGTGGTGCCCCTGAGCAGGATACCTCAACTTAACTGCTCCTGACGACTTTGGTGTCTGTGTGTATTAATGGGTGTAGGTTGCTTTGGAAAAAAGCGCCTGCTAACTGTAAAATTTGTCACAGGCATTAAAGTTTATTTTTCATTTTGTTTTTAAAATATCACAAAAAGCTAAAGAAGACTTTAATCATCCGTCACCAAAGGTCATGCTCCCACTTCCTGTTTCCGTGGGGGTTTTGAGGCAGACACATGCCCCTCCCCCAGCTCCCCTCCACCACCACCCAATGTAAAAGCAGCACCACCCAAAAGGCCAACGCCTTCAACGCCTGACTGTGTATTCCCCAGGAAAGGCTTTGTCCTATTTAGAGGCTGTTGTTTTATTAATAGAAGACATTTATGGTATGGACTAGGAGACACACGGTTATAGTGATTGCCTTTAAGCCACACACAAAGTTACCCCAACAACTAATCCATCACCAGATGTGGAGCACAGCTCGCTGACTACAGGTGGTGTACTATTGAAGGGTCAGATATACACACACATGCACGCACGCATGCTCGCACGCATGCACGCACGTACACACAAACACACACAAACACACACACACACACACACACACACACACACACACACACACACACACACACACTTACACACACATGCACACGGGCACGCACAAATGCACGCACAAAGACACACACACACACAAACATGCACACACACACGCACACAAACATACACACACACACGCACACAGCCACAAATACAAACGATGCACACATACACACACTCTATCTAACTCACACACATACACACACAACCATGCACACACTGACACACACACACACACACACACACATGCTCTCTCTCTCTCTCTCTCTCTCTCTCTCTCTCTCTCTCTCTCTCTCTCTCTCTCTCTCTCTCTCTCTCTCTCTCTCTCTCTCTCTCTCTCTCTCTCTCTCTCACACACACACACAAACACACACACAAAGAATAATAAATGAAATGACACCACAACAGTGTTCTAATTAGTATTCGTGACCTACGTGACATAAGGCCTATTTCTCTGTTCCAGAGGAAATTAGCTGAGAAGGTGCAAAGTTGACTGCTACTCATGTGAATGGGGGAACCTGTTGAGACTGTGTAGGGTCTCCATCCAGATGGAGTCTGGGGTCAACACATCTCCATCATGCCTCTTTCAGCACTTCAGGTGTTGACTGAGGCTACACGGGGCTCCACATATGGACCTCACATTGACCCCATGCCGACTGTTACATTCATCTGATCTGATCATAACCAGACAGCCACACAATGACAGGTTCGAAACCAAATGAGCCTCTGATTAGAGAAAAAGATGAGCTATTTCTGTGGTGTTTCTCCCACCACCCAAAACACGTTTCAGTGCCGGGGGTTCAAAAACAATCCTTATCCCATGTGGAGGTCTTCCAGTAAAACACACACGCCCTCGTCAGTGGCCACCTGACATCACGGCGGTCACTTACGGCTAGGCTAATGCAGCTGGAGGGCTCTCCAGCGGCAGGAGGAGGTGCTCAGGACCTGCACTCCACCGCCGCTTTGTGACACATCCAGGGAACATGCAGAGAAACAGCACTGATGGCGGCTCCTCCTGATAACATGAGAAGTGCAAAACCCAAAGTTCAAACTAATGGATGAAAGGGTACATGGGATTCAAAGATAGAATCATTATCTTTTCATTTTGAAGGATAATCCTGAAACTAAATAAAATAAATGCTACTCAACAACTCTTCTTAGCAAATTCAGTTTAATTTGTGAATTACTGACCCTATTTCGAAAGGGTTTCGTTTGATCGCATTAACACAA
The DNA here is from genome assembly GCF_902167405.1 of Gadus morhua. Lineage (NCBI taxonomy): Eukaryota > Metazoa > Chordata > Actinopteri > Gadiformes > Gadidae > Gadus > Gadus morhua. The sequence continues at coordinate 4,299,347 of NC_044050.1, read as the reverse complement.
TTATGAATTATACAATTACTTGAAAAAAAAAAAATATCACAACCTGTCATCAGCTTAGATTTTTTGGTATTTCTGAACTCTTGGGGGTGTTGAAATAGTGTATTAAAAAGTGGCACAAGTCCTTCTTACCATGTACTGTTAGACAAAAGAGTTTCACCAGACGACTCTCTTTGGAGGATTCCCCTTAATAGGATTTAGAATTTAGCGTTTAGGATAATGTTTGTTTCATCAGGGTCTTACATGTTCATCTCTGCTTATTCACTGGTTTCCTGGGTAACCTGACAAAGAGGAGTGGTCGTACCACATTATTGAGTTGAGTGGGGGAGTTTCCAGCTGTAATTCTGCACCACGGCTGAATTTTGGGAACGTCTTCAAATACTGTGTTAGGGACCCACTAATATCTATATTAAAGCATCAATAAAGTAGCATGCTATGGGACCTTTAGCTCTTCCTGCGTCCTCGTGCCTAACTTCCTAGTCCTTAAAATAATAAATAAAACCTGTTTTGGTTACACCACCATCATCTATCATTATTAACATACATGAAGAGTGAACAATAGTGGGTGTAGCAACACATGTTTTCATCATCCTCTCATCCATCTTATCTGAGAATACATGGGCATTAGAAGCCAAAGCCAGCGTCAGCATGTATATCAGGCTTACTAATTCACAACCTTGCGTCGTATGGCTCTTTGGGCCCCTGCAGCAGATGATTTAAATCAGGGCAGCCTGCGAGTGGGAATTCCAGGTCCACAAAGCAAATGTTGTTGTTGCAGTCCACCATGTAGCTTTACTAATTAGCCAAGCCCAGAGAAGTGAAATCAGCTGGCCCGCTCGCTGCAGAAACGGAGCCATCTGATGTGACATCTCCTCCAGTGATCTATGTGTGCGCTTGGAAGCAGGTGTGTGTTTATCTGGAGTCGGGGTGTATGTGGCATATGGGTGACTACAGTGTTTTTATGTGTGAAGTCCGATGTGATGAATTAAATCCAGCCCAGACAGCTGTAGCTGGTTATTTGTTTTACAGCTCCTTCATATGGACTTAAAAATAGACCTGACCAGCTATAGCAGGAACATATATAGGCGAGTATACCCGTGTATACACACACACACATAAAGTGTCTCTCTAAACACGCATAAACGCATATAGGTAATCATGCACCTGCACATGCTCAGCCCGTCAACACGTGCAGCTCCATGAGCAGACTTCACACAGCCGATCGGACTGGTATTAGTGGGACTTCTACAGATTAACATTCCACATTCTGCTTTGGCTTCCATAGCATTTCTTCCCAATAATCCTGAGGCTGCCTTCAAAACAAACACTCTGCGTGTGTATCCCTTTCCCAAGCGCCTGATTGACAAGGTGCTTGGTTGAAGACAAAATTACATGTGCAGTAATACCGTTTATCTCAAGTCTGAAGGTTAAAGAACAGTTAAAAATGTAGCAATATGCTTCTAATGAATATTATTATATTAATAATGATACTACTAATGCTAAGTGTTAATGATAATAAGAAGAAGAATCTAGAAGATAGAACATATTGTACATTGAGTGTCTCTCTCATAAAGTTAATACATACAGTCCCCAACATGCTCATTTGTGTTATGTAGTGTTTCACATGTTTTCCTAATGTTAATACCTACAGTCCCAAACATGCTCATTTGTGTTATATAGTGTTTCACATGTTGGGCTCTGTATGTATTAACAATACATACAGTCCCCAACATGCTCATTTGTGTTCTATGCAATTTCTTTGCATAGAACACAAATGAGCTCATTTGTGTTCGACCCTATTTACTACCCTCCCATTATCATAATTTTTTTATTATTTACCACTTGTACATTTCAGTCCAACTCTGTGCTGCTCTCCATTCATCCTCCCATGCTGCATTGATTCGTCCAATGTTAGGAAGGAAGGCCCTGCTCAACACTAAGCCACGCTGGAACTAAACAGTTTCCATACCTGCACGTCAAGATTATCAGACATGAGGGGTCGGAGATGGACATGTAGACAGCATATCGACACCAATAGGAGGAGAGAGGAGAGAGGAGAGGAGAGGAGGTTGTGAGACCTCGGATCAAGCTGATGAGAGTGTGTCCCACTATAGAGTCACACGTCAGGATACCCACACACGCACACAAAGCACAAATAGACAAACAAACACACACACTAGACACACACACACACACACACACACACACACACACACACACACACACACACACACACACACACACACACACACACACACACACACACACACACACACACACACACACACAACCCACGCAGCACCCTATTAAGAGACAACACTATCGTCACTAGTAGAAATCCACTATGGATTATATAGAATGCAAAGAAAACAGTGCTATTGTGTTACTGCTATAATAAAACGTCACCAAAATGGTGGCTCTAACCTTTTGATGCATCAATAAAAATAAGATTTTTTGTCATATTGAGCAGTTCACCTACTCTAATACATATATATAATTTCATATATACATTTGCATAAGAGGAGAGACCTTTTTGCAATTATATGTCAAATCTTATGCATTTGGGACGACAGAGCTCTTGGAAACAGTGTTTTCATTCGCCCATGAGTCTCCTGTCGCTAGCCTCTGGCAGTATGGTGTAGATTAACAGAGACCAGAGGGATTTATGTCAAAAGACCAGACGTCTTACACACACACACACACACACACACACACACACACACACACACACACACACACACACACACACACACACACACACACACACACACACACACACACACACACACACACACACACTACTTCTGTCTGAAGTTGTGTTCCATGCATTTGTTGGACATTAGTGTGGGGCTTTGCACATTACAGGATATTATGTGAACCCTAACTGCAGCTTTCATATGTAAGCATGTCACTTCTACTTAGGGAATGGGACAGCACCATTGTGGCCCGTCCAGTGGTCCTGTGTGCCTACAGTCTGCTGGGTTAAGGCCTCCTGGTGGTTTTGCTCTACCGTTCCTCTATACTATCCATCCCTGACCACCAGTGTTTTAGTCAATATGAATAGGAATCCTTCAGAAACCAATGTTTTCAAGAAAATGTCAATGCCATCGTATCATTTGAACCACATCCAATGAATCAACATATTTAATTGAATAAAAAAAGAATGGGGGATTGATTGGGTATTTAAGGAATATGAAATTATTCACCATTCAAAGCACTTATTGAGGTCTTTTTAAGATAGCATGAAAATCAAACCATGTCAATTTGCAATTCTTTGGCATAATTCTGTGTTTACTGAAACTACTCTCAAGAATTACATCGTTTGGTTAACCTCTTGCATAAGATGGTTCTCCACTTGAAATAACATTTGAAACACTTTGAACTATAGAGATTAGCCATGGCGATGCCACCACCGCTCTGCAGAGCACAGTCCCACACAGTCTCGCCAGGCCCCAGCGCAACATGATGCATCATGTATGTGTGCTCACTGGCACCATGAATCAATAGATATATTTATAGATCTGTTATTGCTGCTAGGGCCGTTAAGGAGCTCAGCAGCTCAATTGAACAGACTTTATGGCAATTTAGTTGCACAGATATAGATAAAACCACTATTTTTGTTTCCTTTTTTCCCTTATTGTTCATTTTATAATTTATATCAATGTAATAGACATAGAACAAGCAGTATCTGCTTTTATGAAAACTACTAGAAACATCAAAGTCAAAACCAAAGCAATTGTATTGCAAAATACTTTTAGTGCCAGACACAAATTGAAGCTTTATGGATAAGGAAAAAGTTATTAGGGCAAAAGTGTGTGTGTCTACTGTCTAACGGTAAATAGGCTGCATTTCTTCAGTGATGTTATAAATTGAAGGAGCGCAAAGTGCTTTACAATTAGTGGCTCAGGATCACCCATGCTGGACCAACCCAGGGAGGCCACAGCCGGCTAGTCAGCAGCAGGGAGGGGGAGGAGTCCTGCTCAGGGACACCTTAGGGAGGAGGAGCCGCGGATTGGACCAGGAACCTCCTGGTTCACGGACAACCTGCTCTGCCTGCTTAGCCACTGGACGAGTGTGTGTGTGTGTGTGTGTTTGTGTTTGTGTGTGTGCGTTTGCGTTTGTGTGTGTGGGTTTGCGTTTGTGTTTGTTTGTGCGAGTATGTGTGTGTGAATATGTGTGTGCGTGTGTGTGTTTTCACACATGGGCATATTAGTTGATACAGATGACAAGCCGATCCAAAGCCAGATCTCTGATGAGATCCTCGGGGAGAGAGAAACAGCCCCTTACAGGCTGACTGCATCACTTCTCTTCCTCACAACATCCAGCGAGAACACAGCTTCCAATGTCTGCTTGGAAAACACATTTCCATAAACCTATACATGAGCCGGCTGAATGGAAACTGACCTCAAGCACAGTCTCTGTGTGACAAGGTCACACACCAAATGCTATCCCACAGATAGGATTTACTGATTAAATTACACTAAACAGGTTTGAAATTAAGTAGGGAAATAATATGTACTTGTGTTTACTAAGTTTACTCCTGTGTTTCCTGCACATTCTTCGATGTAGATGGCCAACACTGTTTTCAGAAATAATGGTATGTACTTGAATAAATAAAAAGTCACAAATGATCCATTTCCACCAGGTCTTACTTCATATTATAAAGTAAAATATGGTTTAAAAAATGCTAAATTGATATTAATTATATAAACCTATCCTTATGCTAACAGTGTAAAATAAGATTTAGCTGATATGTAGTCTAGATAATGTCCTCATGTTGGCAGTGCCTGCCAGGGTAGAGGGGTGCGTGATGTGACTGCTGCGTATGGGTCTTCCCATATGGCTGCTATGTAAATGTGTCTGTTCCCTAATGACTCAGACAGCATATGCATCATAATCAAGACATTTGCAACTGGTGCTACTTAGTTGGATGATCTGCACGGCAGCGTTTATGTAAGTCTTATGTACATATAGAGATATTCATTATACAATCACCACCTGCTCAGCGGCTTGCTGCAATGCCATAACTAAGCACAAAATATACCATAAAAAAGTGTGTCTTTTTATTTTATTACAATATAATTTCCCTCTTTATCATGGATAAAAAATATATAACTGTAATTCAATAATGACTTTTAATTGGTTAAATGGTGTAAAGTAGTCAATAATATCACCTTAATATTTTTCCGTAACATGACGTACAAATACACTCTGACTCAACAATACACAAGCTGAATCCCATAATTATGAGTCACACAGATTTGCTGATGGAGGAAGTACTTTCCTGAATAGCACGGCTCCATCGATATATAAGAGTAAACATAAAGACACACAGATAATCTTTTTCACAATACAGTTGATGTGGTAATTTTGGAGTCAACAACATTTTCTCTTTCGTTTTTTCCATTGTGCACATGCAAGCTGACAACTGCTCCTTCTCTTTCTCTTACGCACACACACACACACACACACACACACACACACACACACACGCACACGCACACGCACACATACACACACACACACACACACACACACACACACACAAACACAAACACACAGCTAACAGCCCTAACCCTAGCCCCTTCCTTATCAATTTTAATGAACGCTAATAAGTGATAGTAGAAAACGTGGGCCCATGCACACACCAACATTGTGGCGCCGTGGATCCTGATGAGAAAGGCTGCACTTTGTTTATTGTCTTTTATGAGAGGCAGGGGATGCAGTGCGTGTGTGTCTTTGTATTTGTGTGTGTGTGTGTGTGTGTGTGTGTGTGTGTGTGTGTGTGTGTGTGTGTGTGTGTGTGTGTTTGTGTGTGTGTGTGTGTGTGTGTGTGTGTGTGTGTGTGTGTGTGTGTGTGTGTGTGTGTGTGTGTGTGTGTGTGTATTATCTTGGGAGGAGTTCCTAAAAACCTGCTTCTGCTTGGCTGCTGATTTTATCACCAGTTTGTTCTCGTAGTTGTTATGCCATTGCATTGATAAAGATAAAGATATAATGGACTGCCTGTTATGACGATGCCATGTGAGACCTGCCCTCGCTACCAACGAGACAAAGGAGATATCGTCGCAAAAAACATAATTTTTTGGGGGGCACAGTAGTACCCCTGATCTGTAACTTAAAGGGGTAGTATGTACCTCTAATCTTTTGGTTCCCTACGTAGTCATTTGTATTATTCTAATGAGGATGCTTATGAACAAATCATGTGGAACAACCAATTGGGGACCACACACCAGAGCACGCACTGAATCACAGATATGCAAAAGAACCATTGAAGTGGCTGGCACTACTTCACCAGGCAAAGAGACGGCGAGACAAGACCTCTCCCATCCCCCCTCTGGTTGCAACAGCTTACAATACAGAACCAAAGGAATTGAAGGCGTACGCAGACATATCTGGAAATGAACCACGGGGGAACTTCTCATTTGGTCAAACCCCTTTCTCTCAGTATTGGCATGTCCTTTGTCAGGTACCCTCCATCTGTCTACATTCATTTGAAATCATTGAATAATTGTAAAATGTTTTTATTGCATAGGTGGTCTTTTTCTTTTTTACCGCCAATCCCTTGACATCTAAAATCTCAAAAATCTTTACCAAATAATAATAACATGCCGGTAGTCAGGTAATATACTCCAGTTGCAATATATTATTTTTCCTTTTTCTTGGGATCCGTCATCCACAATGGTGTGTGTGATATTGTGTTTGCATCCTGCTATCTTGAATAGCACCAATGCTGCAGTGCAACTTCAATGAAACATTGCAGTTGGTCATGTTTACAAAGATAGTACTCCAATCAGCACTGTATACAGCAGCTCTATAACCTCAAGCACTGCTCAAAACCTTCATTACTACCCATCATATTGACACAGAACACGACCTGGAATGGAGTATTCTGACGTGTGTTTCTAACAACCCCGCCTCGCTGCCTGACGCGGCACTCGGTGGCTCGTTTGGTGTGTGACCTGCTTTACATTGAAGCTCTGCTGTACCCACTCACCCCTCATATGGTAGCTTTGCTTTTTGAAGTGTTATTCCAATACAACATCTGCAACGTCAACTAATGTCAACGTTGCAAAAATGTGACATGGTGCCAATGGAAATGTGCCTGGTGAGACACCGCCACGACTTAATAGATATACATTTTTTTTATCGTCTTTTTAATGGAACCAATGCAACCTAAGAAAAAAGGCCTCAGATCCGGCTATCTTGGTCGCAGTCTTGAGCCCCGTAGCCTGATTCAGATGAGTTGTTTCATTTCAATTCTCTCATTGTGCGTCCAGAAAGTGAGGTTTACTCGGTTAGCATTTGAGTTCCATTGGCTGCTTCCATTGACTCGCAGAGTTACAGTAGCCTAGCTCCTGTTCATTTGAGGGGAATAAACCTTAAGTTACTTCCCACTTATTTCCAAGGTTTTCCGAATGCTCGCTATTCAAAACGAGTGCCAGTAACAACACACCAAGATTGCAGTGTGTTTAACTGTGATACACACAGATAAGGCACTGTGATTATTAGGCTAGCTGGGATCTGACTGGGGGGAAAGACTAACTTCAGTCTTATTGTGTTGTTACTGGCACTTGTTTTGAGCACGCAATTATTCTGAACACACAAAATCTTGTAATTGCTTAGGGTTAGGGTTAGGGAAATAATTACAAGTGTATTCCATTCACATGAACAGGATCTAGTCTACTGTAACTCTGCAAATCAATGCAATGGAAAAAAGGAAAGCAAATGCTTATCCTGCACACTCCCCTGCTCACACAATAAGTAGTGTCATTACTATGTTCAGAGTTTACCTATGAAGTATAAGTGTTACCAAAGCCCAGGTTCATGACGATTACCACTTAAAGGGGCTAGCATTCATGCTGTGAAGCCATTTGGCGACATCTGAAAATCTGTGTGACACAGTTTGCCTCGCCTTTCATTCTAAATCTCCAGATGTTCTCTTGGATTTCCTCCATTGTATCTGCTGGTCCAATTAATTGATGCTAAAAAGAAGCTTAAACGGCGTCTGAATCATCAACATATCGCTTTATGGCCACATATAAGAAAGATAGTGGCAGAGGTGCTATGTCATCTACCTTTAGGTACTGCCATTCTTTGAACTAGCCACGGGATTTTTAAGACCCTTGATGCTTGACAAAAGAATTAAGGTCCAGAGTGGTGTCCAAAGAATACCTACATGTATTCATCTATTGAAACAAAATATGACATATACTACATTATAGATTATCACTAAGGATTTATAATCATCTCTTCATCTAAAATAAACTTTAACTGGAAAGTTAACTGGAGCCTGTTGAATGTGAAATAAACAAACAGTAACTAAAAAATGCTCCTGCCTTGTTCAGGCAGCAGATATACGCACCGATATAACTTTTTGAATGATTAACCGCGGCATTATTTGGACTCTCCGTTTTAGGGACTGGAAATCCCAGCCTGGTTGAATGTAGTTCCCGATAAGGATCTCCTGAAATCTCTAAAGGTATGACACATACTGTATAGTTGATGGGTGTTAGTGCTTAATATCTACACTGATACATATTATAGGTGAATGATGAATTACTTTTCAGTGAAACAACAATCAATGAAACAAATGAATGGTAAATGAGAGAATGAATAGTGACTTCAGATTTGTGCACGTTATTAAAATGTAGGAATTTGGAAGGCTACTTCTCCCTTGGAGAGCATTTGATTTTATGGGAACATAAAATGAAATACCTCATTGTTTTCTTTATGAAACACATTGGCTGTGTCGTGATGGTTCACTTACAGTTAGTGCTGTCAGTTAAACACGTTATTAACGGCGTTAACGCAAACCGATTTTAACAGCGTTAATTTTTTTATCATGCGATTAACGCAATTTAATTATTTATTATTTATTTTAAAAAATATATTATATTAAAATATTATTATTATTATTTTTTATTTTTTCTTTGGCTCAAAACAAAGAAGCAGTAGCCTGACTGCTATGTTTAAGGCAGTATGTTTGTATGTTCATCGTTTAATTGCACTTTAGGCTTTTTTTTTGTATCGTCCTGTTTTGATCAGTATGCCATTGTTGTTATCAATAAAAGAAAATTTTCACAAGGCAAGCCGATGCCCTTCTCCATGAGATAAGAGCATTAAAATGAGAAAATTAATGGGACAAAGAAATCAAGGGATATTTAGCATAGAAAAAAAGTTGCGATTAATCGTGAGTTAACTATGACATTAATATGATTAATCGCGATTAAATATTTGAATCGCTTGACAGCACTACTTACAGTTCATGCTTAACCATCTTGATGCTAGGTGTCGGTGGGCTGCAGCAATTACACAAACAAAGATCACCAAATAGAGCAGCAGTGTTCAACAGTGTTCTCCTTTAATTGGTAGCTTGCAACCAACCACTGGATAGACTTTAGATAGCAGTTATGCCTGATTAACACTTGACCATGTATCATTGTTGATTGCATTACGGAAAACATTGTCCTAATGTTATACTTATACTAACTTATTTAATCACCTAGGGCCCTATTTTAACGGTCTGAAACGCAAGTGGGAAAGCGCAAAGCGCAAGTAGCTTTGTGGGCGGTTCTACGGCGCTATCGCTATTTTACAGGCGGATAAATGACGCTTGCGCCGCGGCGCAAGCGTCAAAAGGGTTGGTCTGAAGCAGCCTAATTACCCGTAGGTGTGGTTTGGGCGTAACGTGCAACAAACCAATGAGAGTGCCAGCTCCCATCCCCTTTAAGAGCCATGAGCGCATTTGAATCGGACGAGTTGATATTTTGACGCGTCTGCAGTCTCCGATGAGACAGATGCACATGAATTTGCAAATGGCTTAGTTTATTGCCAAATAATTTGGCCTAATTCACACATGGAATAAGGGGTTTTCTTCCACAACTTCAGAAATACTGAGTCCTCAAATAAATTTCGGCAAAGAAAACGTATGATAGGCTATAACATATGATATGCGGTAACTGTGGTTCTATTTAATGATATACGCACTACATTATAAACATTGTTTCTTATCAGTATTGTATGCTATCCTAATATGCATGTGTCCCCGCGGTAATAGACATTGCCATTGATTATTATGCGTTACGTGTTTAGTTTGCCCAAGTGAAGGAGTTCAAGTACCTCGGGGTCTTGTTCGCAAGTGAGGGAACTATGGAGCGTGAGATTGGCCGGAGAATCGGAGCAGCGGGGGCGGTATTGCGTTCGCTTTACCGCACCGTTGTTACGAAAAGAGAGCTTAGCCGCAAGGCAAAGCTCTCGATCTACCGGTCTATCTTCGTTCCTATCCTCACCTATGGTCATGAGGGTTGGGTGATGACCGAAAGGACGAGATCGCGGGTACAAGCGGCCGAGATGAGTTTTCTCAGAAGGGTGGCTGGCGTCTCCCTTAGGGATAGGGTGAGAAGCTCAGCCATCCGTGAGGAACTCGGATTAGAGCCGCTGCTCCTTTACTTAGAAAGGAGTCAGCTGAGGTGGTTCGGGCATCTGGTAACGATGCCCACTGGGCGCCTTCCTTGGGAGGTGTTTCAGGCACGTCCAGTGGGGAGGAGACCTCGGGGAAGACCCAGGACTAGGTGGAGAGATTATATCTCAACACTGGCTTGGGAACGCCTCGGGATCCCCCCGTCAGAGCTGGTCATGTGGCCCGGGAAAGGGAAGTCTGGGGCCCCCTGCTTGAGCTGCTCCCCCCGCGACCCGACCCCCGATAAGCGGACGAAGATGAGATGATGATGAGAGTGTTTAGTTTGCGTGTGTTTAAACAGAGCACACACGCGCGCCCGCATTCATTAATTATTTTTAACACTCACTCGCGGTAAAACAATGTTTTTCACGAACAAATAGGCCTACTCATCAATCCTAAAAGTTAGGGGCATGTAGGCCTACACGATGTCTGTGTCAAGAAAATATGTGTTTGCTGTACGGTGTTTGCAGATGCATTGATTAAAAAGTAGCCTACAACTTATTACCGCTGCATCAGCTGTTCTTTCCCAAATAATTTACCAAGAATGTGCGGCTAGGTAGATGATAGAAGCAAAGTGTATGCGCGAGGTGCACAAGCAATCCGTATGCATCGCATGCGCATGTATGCTTGCGCCCTTAAAATAGCATCTGAACAACGCGCCACTGACTTTAAACCAGGTATTTCCTGGTCAGTAGCGCAATGGTATTCAGAGACGGCAAAATACCGTTTGCGCCAGAACACGCCTCCTCCTTCCACCGAACCGCCCCTTGGGGCGCAAGATCATTCCCTAATTTACCGGCGAGTGGCGCAGGTGGCAAAAGAGCGCTCTGCGCCAGTTGTAAACTAGCAACGACACATGCGCCAGTGACTAAGTCACTTGCGCTGGATGCAAGATAGGGCCCCTAGTGTTTAAATTCACAATTATCTTTTGGACTGTTGATTCTTGGTCAGTCTGATGTTTGTCATCGAACAACAATTTTGAAAAACTTTTAATCAAAATTGTTTTAATTTAAAGTTTTTTGGTCCAACCTTCCAGCCCCCTTCAGGTATTGAGGTGCGTGTAAAATCGGAAATTGAATTTGGTTTTTCAACAGTGTTTTGTGATTTCTGTGTCCCAAGGCCAACTGAGGCTGCACACACACACCTTAAGTCTGGGTCATGCAAACATGACTACTTAATAGTAAATGGGAATTAGTGAATGGGTGGGAACTCTAGTGAGTAGCTAGCTAAAAGTATCAGTGGTGTATAAAGTACAAGAAAGTCATACTTTAGTCAGTACATAAGTACAGAAATCTTGGTTGAAAATTAATCTGGCTAAAGTTAAAGTCATCCATAAGAATAACCATTGAGTCAAAGTCATAATATAGCTCAAATAAAATGTATGCATCAAAAGTATTTATCTGGGTTCAAATGTACTAAAGTATAAGAAAACATTTGCAGCTACTACAGTCAGTGTGTTCGTCTTGGGTTGTCCTCCAACATTCGGGTTCTTGTAGATAGGTTCTTGTAGATGGCATGCATAGGCTAAGATGTATCGTGAGTGTTACAGGGCATGTGTTGTGTGCGTGTGAGCCCTGAACGCTAGACACTGAGGAGCTCAGACCCGCCCTCTCCCTCTCCCTTAAGCTCATGTCTTGAAGCCTCAAAGGGAATTAGTACAAAATATTTTACTTAATAATTAGGTGTCACGAAAATATACGTACTTTGCATAATATTTCAGGAAATTTTTATAGTGGCTTTCAGTTTGCAAATGTTATCTTTATCCAACTTAATTCTCAGCTCACTGGAATATCGTTCAGGACAAAAGGGTCTCAGTACACTAGTAATTGAGCTGAACAGAAAGTTCATGTTTTGGTTCAGTGAGAGGGACTATACAGTCGGAAGAAATTAATGATTTGGTGAAAAAATCTTTTAAACAAATCAAATATTTTTCTAATCAACTGATTCTAATGATTTGGTACACTGAGCGTAACTTATTTACCCATCAATAGATCAAACCCAACCCAAACAAGTTAGAGTAACCTTTTCATCAACAGACACATGCTATTTAAGTTTTCACATTGCCTGTACCTGATCCGCAAATATTTTGTTCTAGTGCTTTGTAAAAGGATATCCACACGGATACATACATAACATACAACCATCACCATAGATACTGGTTATTAATAATTAGGCAAACACCAATAGACATTTCTAAAATGTAACACCAATTGTTCTGGTTGGTGATCCTGGATTCCAAGACAAATGTTGCACTTCGTGAGGACATCCCACTGCGTAATGTGACGTCGGAGTGACGTCTTTTCTGTGTCATTATTGGACGTCAAATTTTGGTCCACTGAAGGGGTTGTTTTGTAACGCCAGCCGACGTAATCTTGTCGACGTCTACAGAGCGTCTAATGTTGACGCCCATGGGACCTCTGTGTAAGGGCTATTTATAGTCCAATTGTGGTCGGTTGTGGACGTCTTTTCAACATCAAATTTAGACTAATTTTAGACGTCTTTTATACTTCATTTATTTTATTGATATGTTTATGGTGGTTGCGTCGGATAAATTATATTGACCCGAAGTGAACGGACAGCTGTCTACTGAAAACATCTTTCTCGAATGCCGCCTAAGTTTGTTGTTGCTAGTGATGTAAAGAGGTCAGCCGGTGGCTCTATTACCACTAGTTGAAATGGGTACAGCGCCACCTATCGTACCGGTGTGTGACACGCTTCGACCAATTAATTGAATTTCTCACTGCCATGTGTACTCGGACAATTGCAGTTGTCCAATTGAGGAGCATAGTCGAACTATGGCTTTAATCTGAATAAGCTGTGCATGTAAACGCACTGACTGGCTCCCTTTGATCTCTCGATCTCTCTTCAGCATATCGACCGTGAAATAGTTATCCTTTACTGTCCTTTTTTGGGAGAAATTCTTTCTCTGCTTTTGACCCAACCGGGAGCCGGTGAACACATGCACACCTGCATACCCGGAGCAGTGGGCAGCATCCGGGGAGCAGGTGGGGGGTTCAGGTGCCTTGCTCGAGGGCACATAGCAGAGTGCTGCACTACTACTCCCCCAGTCCACATATTTTGAATACTGGTTTGAATACCAGTTGCCTCCTTAACCAGTAGGCCTCGGATGCCCATCAAAATGGCTGGCAGGGCGTCACATTTTTTTAGATTAGGAATAAGGTGGATAGGCTACCATGAAAATATTTACCCACAAACTGCATTTCCAAATGATTAAATAGATAAATGCAAAAATAAATATATGCATGAATAAATTGTCATGGCCACTGTTGTGGTGCTGTGTATTCTCCCCCTGTGTTGGCCACACCCCCTTTCTGTCTCTGTGCTTTGCCTGCCACTCAACTGCTCACACCTGGCCTGCATCAAAACATCAACTCCCCTTCAAATACATCTGGTTTCCCTGCAGTCATTGCCAGATCGTACTTCGATACACAGTGGTAGTTATTCGTTCCTGGCTCCAGTATAAACTTTCAAGTAGTTCTCTTGTTGAAATCTCGTGCCTCACCTTTTTTCTCTTTGTTTATAGTTTGTGGACCTACACCTCCAGCCTGCCTGATTCACTCCCTCCAGCCTGATGCGCCCCACTCTCCAACCTGCCTCCTGCCTCAATCCTGGTTACACCAAATAAACCTGTTCACCTTCACTACAACTCCTGTACCGTCTCTGTCTTCTGCTCTTGGGTCCAGCAACTATCGCTCCCCTAACATAAATGACTTGATTACTTAAAATAAATAAACCAGGAAATGTAAAATAACAACAAAAAAACATAATAAAAAAATATTACATCATGTATACATTTCCTGCACCTGTCATATGCGTCCAATTGACGTCCAAAAAATGTATGCTACCCAGTTCAAAGTTAAAATGTTGAACATCAATATGACATCCAAGTTGGGTCATGGTTTGAAATCCAAATAGTTGACCTAGTTTGGACGTCAAATAGATGTCCAGAATTGTTCATGGAACGACGGACCAAATATAGACATGATCTGCACGTCTATCCGACGTCCAATGTTTAGTGGGTTGTTTATTTGAATTGCATAACTATGAAGGTAAAAAGCCATCACTGTGTTAAGAACATTTGGAATTTTTGTATTGCACATTTGCCATTAATGGGATAATGGCATCGTAATCTGAAGTTATAAAAATCAATAACTTAGTTGAATTTTATCCCAACAAGATGGCCAAAATTAATCTCAAGCACAATCAATTCTTATCAATAATAGATATATAATTTTATTATTATCATTATTTCTTTTTTTACATATATATTTACATATATAAAGGATAGAGAAAAGATAAATTGATGGTTCGATAAAGACAGCTGAAGAGACAAAGGGACACTTGAAACATTTCCTTCCCCATACTTCCTCTGCCCTCCACCTGGGAGCTGGCCCCCCTCTGGGTGTGAAATGCCTCAGTATTGCAACCTATCCTTTAATGAACAGCCCAAAGGTTCAATGGGCATTCATTATACATCACCCCACCCTGCCTTATGCCTAGTCCATTTAGAACTTCCCAAAGTTAACGATTATCATATGTTTAGCATCAAAAGTTCCTGAATATAAAACCTTACCAAGGTATGTCCATACCACTCAAGAATATTATAATCCAACAAGTCAACATGCAAAGTAGAGATGGTATGAAGTAATTTATGAGCTATAATATTGCATCTTATCCAGGCAGATTGATACTTGATTTATACTAGTATTAGTCATTGAAATGAATATGAAATAATATTGTATTTTTATTATTATTTATTTGCTGTGCTTTGCCCTCCTTCTACTTTGCACAAGGGAGTTACGGCATTTCTGCATGCAGAAACCGCAAAAATGAAAGAACATTTGTGTGGCTAATTATACCCTAAAAATCATTCAAACCATTATCTTTATGTTGTCTGTAACATTATTGGTAGGCTTGCCATTTTCCGCAGCTTACCATATCACTGTTGTTTCATAGTAAAATGCATTCCCTAAATCCATTCAGACAGCCATGAGACAAGGACATGATCCATTATTTACACAATAAACCATTTCAATCCTCTGACCTAGAAATAATACATTTGCCACTTCTGCTCAGTACTCCCGCTTGATAGAAAGTAGAGGGAGAATGAGAGGGAGTGAAAAGGGAACCCAAATTATGTGTACACAAAGGAGGGTTTTGGGACAGAAAGTTGGATTCTGATGAAGCTTAATTCTGATGCGTCAGGTATCTTGGTTTCAGAGCTAGCATGACTCGCAGAGTGGGACTGTTTATACAGAAACACACGGTTAACTGACATGAGCTCTGAAGAAGATTAACGAAGCATCTCCTGGACCTAGGTTAGTCTTCATAAAAGTTTGGATTTATCTCAGAACCATAAACTTGTTATATACTTTAGTTGCCTTGACCGCTATGTTTTGAAGCAGAAACTAGTCAGAACTGGTGTTAGCACTAGGAATTTGTGGTTCAATGAGGAAATAATATTAGCTTTAATTCCATGTGGTCTAATGAGGAATTATGATAAATTAATTATATTTTTATTTATTTTTGGTTGATAATTTGTCTGCTGAACTTTGTGGATTGCACGTATTTGTATATTAATCATTACATTTTTGGTTTATTCCACAAATCTTTAGACTGTATTTATGACATTTATATGAAAATATATGTATCATAATGTATTCACCTCGTAAACTACATCCATGCTAATTGTTGACAAATAATGACAACATAAAGTTGGAATTATTCATATTTCAGTCATCATGCATGAAGGTATTGGCAGTACATTTGCATTTATATATATATATAGAGATATTTTTTTCTGCATTATTACATGCTAGAAACAAACATGAAGACATAACCAGCCGACAAATGCGAGAAACAGGAATTAGCGATAAAAACGACAATTGTAAGCCAGTATTAATACTGTCAGGAAATTAAACTATCTGCCAAACGAATAATGGGAAAAACGAACAAAAACATAACACGTTTTGGCTGAGGTATCACGTAACTTTCAATTACCACATTGTGGGACTAGTTCTCTTCTATTGCCACCGTTGAGCACTAGTGAACCCGCATCAAACCACCATTAAAAACCCAAACTGATTACAAACCATTTAATTTGAAAGCTAAAACAGCACTTCTCCATTTTGGGATGAACACTTAATCACGAAACCAGACGCACAGATACAGAAAAACCAATTTGACTCCAGTGGTTGCAGCATTGAATCACAATATGGGACATGCTAAAGCTAATTTGCCAAACAAATTAGTTGATTTAATTTGAAAATCTAACTGGCAAAGTTATAAAATGTCGTATTGTGATAAAAGTGCTTCTACCGAACATTTATAGTAATTGTTTCAAAGGACCCCTACTGTTATGGGGGCTAGAAGCCTGTGTCATTTGCAATTTTTTAAAGATTGCGATTGTCAAATGGGTTGGCTCTGGAGTTAAACCATTACAAACACAGTCCAATATTGCTCTTCACTACTGGAGTCCATTTTATTTGCACCGGTAACACATTCTAATTTGTTTGCAAGTAAGTATTTCTTTCTTTATTTCTGCTAAATGAAGTGACCCCCTGCTAAACATGCTAACAGTAGTTTTAGAAAAATGTGTCTGGTACACAGAAAAAATACTTAATGTTAAACAAAATCACAAAGTAGTATCTCAGCCATGATACATTGAAATGAAGCAATATTACTAACTGTCTGTTTTTGGGCCTTTTTAAATCATCATAATCCTAGAAGAGGTGTATACTGTAAATGCTGAAACTGTTTAAAATGGTTTTATTGTCAGTTACATTATTGGTTGAATAGTATGGTAAAATTATGGAATAACATTTTATCACAAGTCTATTTATTTTTATAAATATTGGGGCTTTGCAAAATTTGCTTTTTAATGGTTGAATAATTGGTGGATTTTATGAGCGAATAATCAATTATTTGGATTGCCAAAAGGGTCAGAAATGAACACCATACAGGTGTTCCTATGGTGGAGCAAAGAATTTGCTGCTGCATTCTGGCCTTCCCATCTGGAGGTCCCAAACAGCTAACAATAGCACATTGTAGCTGCAGCGAGTATAGTACATCAATTGGTTATCATCACCCTGATTTCAAAAAGAGAAGCGTTTCTGTGAACCCCATCGGAGTTCATTTCCAACCACTCCTCGTCTCCTTCACTAATTAAATTAGCCTAAATAATCAAATCCCTAATATTTGTAGCGAGACACTAGCAACCAATAGAATATATTGCCACAACAGAACAAGGCACAGCTATCCTGAATGTAATGTGACTGTATTAGGACTCAATAACTATATTTTCTGGAAGAGGAAATTCAAAAACATGACTTTCTAATTTCGCTTCAACATATACTATAGGCCTCAGCCATTCAATAGGATTTGGCGCAATAACTAAACAACAATTATTAAAGTGTTACCGTTTCTGTTCCCGATAGAGTAAAATGTAAAAACGTAAGCCCAGGCTTAATCATCAACAACCAATTTATATTTGGGACAGGCTTCAATTATTTGAGACAAAGTGACAAAATATAATGGATTACCATGTGTAAGACCATAGAAGACATACTCATATGTTGAAAAATCTAAAATCTAAATTATTCTGCAAAAGAAAAATAAGCTCTTTACCCAAAAAGGTAAAAACGATATTTGGTGAATATATAAAGCATATATATATATATATATATATATATATATATATATATATATATATATATATGGACACCATTATATAATGCCATGGACTCATTTCATTAAGGTCAGTGTTTTCAAGCTGAAACTTAAATGAACCAAAAGTAAAAGCACTCGGATCAGATAACAAGGTAAAAGGTGCAGGGTGTAAGCTGACTTTAAGAATTCAGTGTATATTGGGACTGGCTGCGCGAGTGTGCGCACCTGGCGTGGCTCGGCTGGCTGAGTGGGAGGGGTTACAGAGGGTCCATGGTACGAAACAGTAGTAGAATATATAAGTGTGATCAGCTGTGTTTTATTGATTACATTATTTAAATCACTATTAGTCAGCAGTGACTACAGGTCTAGTCTTAGTTGAAATGTTACACATGCAATTTAAATCTGCCATTTTAAGTCAATTTTACCAGCTATTAGCACAACAAGGGTGATGTTTTTCTCATTTATAATTTTACATTCCCAGTGAGTAAAATATAGTCTATATTTAAAACATTTAATATCTTTGTCTGTGTTCAAATGAAGAGGAACTAAAAGTTGTAACACTTACATACATGTTCTAAAGTTTGGTTGGCCAGATGTGTCCCTTTATAATTATTTAGTTACGCTGTCATCATGACAGCTGCTACCATGGTAACCAATCAGTTCCACTTAAAAGGCATGCCTGAATTTAAAGAACACACACACACACACACACACACACACACACACACACACACACACACACACACACACACACACACACACACACACACACACACACACACACACACCAAAGGCTTGCCTTTGTCATCCTTGGATAGAATATATGTTTTATATGTATATTACCTTTTTGTGTGCACATTTTGCATCAGTGTTCCTGCGTGGGTGTTTTGTTCAGTAAAAAGCCATGACTGAATGTCCAGAGCCACAAGAAAAGCTATTGTGCTGATTTTTGAATGCATGCTAATTCACATCTATGTCATGGACATCTTACAGGGAGAGACTCTTGTCCTCTCCATCTGTAGGAGTTACACTCAAATGTGAGCACTACCAACCTTTTTAGGGGAATTCAGTAAACTTTGAATTACACTTTAAATTACGTTAAAAAAATAAGCTTTGGTGATTCAGTAATTGAGTTAAAAAAAAACAAGTTCTCAATTATAAAAAATAGCAAACTTATCAATAATAATGCATCACATCAACTGCAGAAATCAGTATTCTGTATTTTATATAGAAAATCTGGTCTGTAGGAGCTTTTTGTGATGAAAAGGTGAAATGTTCTGATCTTCATGAGTGTTGTCAGGTGCAACCTGTCTGATCTATAGAACTCTGCTGTGATTGGCCCATATTAATAAAGCATTTGCCTTGTTTAATTATTATACAATAATAATACACTCGAGGAAGTAACAGTGACATGATTATTTGTTAAAATTGACATTTTATCTCTTTTTTTGCAAATAAATTATCCCTGTGGACTGAAAAACTCTCCTACTAGACATATTTTTGACCTGATAAAATCTGTCTGCACAAAATAGCTAATAAATCCTCACAGCAATTCTGTTTTGTATATATTATCAAAAGTAAGAAAAAGCAACAAGAACAAAAAACATATGAATTGTACGGGGAACAAATGTGTCTCATTTGACAATATATGTAGGAGAGAACATTCAGAGGTTTAAGATGCACATTTTTTCTAGCTGAGATCAGTCCATAGGATTAATTGAAGAACCAATAATCAGAACACAGGGGTGATGTGATCCTTTACCGAAAGCGCAACGGTGCAATAAGGATCCAGATAGATTACTTGAAAAAGTGATTGCATGGCAAAAGGAAATTATAAAGCAGCCAGTGAACTGATGAAAATGTTGTCCACCGCTATTTAGCACAGGAACCAACTATGCGTATGAACAAATAAAAGTATGATATGCAATGAACTTGCATGTGATTAAGCGACAGAATAACCATTTACACCGTTAAAAAAAAAATCCCTTATGACTGATAGACTGAAACATCTTTGCTATTACTCTTGACAATCGTGGAAACACATTTTTTATACATAGTGAATATGCAGAGAAAGGTCATTTTTGTATCTGTAATATGATGAATTACTAGTGTAATTCGTAATTCACTAGAGTAAGCGTAGGTCGAACTGGGAGGAAGTTCATTCATCTCTCTGGGTCTGGTTTCCTTTCGGGGTTACAGTGGGCGGGTTCCCCACCAGACGGGACACGGGGCGACGCGGTGCGCAGAGGAACGGACAACACAGGAAGCTCAGTGGTTCTCCTGCGTTTGGTATAAAGGGGGGCAGTGGATGGCACTGAGAGGCAGGCCAGGGTTCGAGCAGCGCTGGAAGCTATAGCATATTGGCGCCTGTGAGACTGCTCTCATTGAAAATAACCCTTTAGAATCGAGAGGACGTTTTATGGCGTGCATTGTGCGACCCAGTTTATGGTTTGTGTGGTTCTGTAATTAATGGGGAGTGTGTGTTCGGGATGCAAAGATGTGCCCTCCCATTTGTTAGGTTAATCCCAGAGATTAGCAGCAGTTAATGCAAATATCTGCGGACCCGTTGAAATCAAAATCTTTATTTTTATTTGGCTTTCATGCACCAACTGTTTTACATTTATTATTATCCACAATGTCATGGGAACACTGGTCCAGTATATGTACAAGCTCTTGTTTATTATATTATTTATTTTATTCTGGAGAATGAAGAGGGGACATGCATACTTTGCTTTAAACAGTGATACCAGGTTGACACACATTTCTGTCAAGTCTATAAATGTAAGTGCCCAACGGTACAGTAGAGTAAATTAATATTGTAAATTATTTAGATGTCGATTCCATCACTTGATGAAGAATGAAGAATAGGCCCTTTTCACAGCAGGGGAAGCACAGGTGCATGGATCGTGAACGTTAATTAAGGCTGACCGGTTGAACATCGATGCTGGAGCTGAGATAGACCCAGGCATGAATACATCCAGGGACAGATCTGAATAGGTGCCATTCCAACTTATAGTTTACACTATAAACCAGTAAACTTGGTAATAAATTAATAAATCTAAATCAACGCGTCAAGGTGATAACAGAGAGATCCCTGAAAGAGGTTTTTGCTGCGCATTTCTAAGACTCTTCTGCACGACTAAAGAATACTGCATCATTTGCATGCAAGTGATACACAGGCTCAACATAAAAACAATGGATAAGTAGTTTTAATACTGCTCCATCAAGCTCAATAAAGGCCCTGCCCAGCTCAGGGGTCCATGGCAGCACTGCCCTCCCATAAGGATCACTGAGTGTGTCTGCCAGGGGTCCCCCTCAACACAATGCCAAAAGTAATCATATTTGCTTGCCACATGAATTCTGTCCACTCCGTAGGGCATTTCCTCTTTCAAAAGGGTTAGAGTTTCCAGACCGGTCACTCGCCGACCTGAGCTTCCCTTAAACTGGAAACTCATTTCCTGCCTCTGTGGGATTTCTTTGTCCTTTCCCCCTCCCCAATGGTTCAAAGCAGCACAATAAAGCAGAGCCCTTTCTAATAACAGACCAAAGGCTGAAACAAGGAACAGGGAGGGAAGGAAGCCCAACCAGCAGCAGTGTGATGAACAACCATTGCAATCATTGCACACCTCATCCAACTAAAAATGGCAGGAGTGGTTTGACTTGGCGTGTGAGATCATTTAAATAAACCCACACATCTACGTAAAGCCCCCAACAGGTCTGGCCTGGCATGGGAAGACAAAGGAGAGTGAAATATAGTAGAAGATGTGTTCTTTTACCTGGAAACAACTGAATGAGAGACGAGACACAAGAGGAGGAGAGAGATCAGAGATAAGGAATAGGACATGATCAGGGAGAGATGGAGGGACTGCATCTTAATGTACTGGTTTGCACACATAGGTGTTCAACAGCAGCTATTGTGGCAGAATCCAGAATGACGTGCAAAAACATGGAGATGATGGGGCAGAGAGGAACAGAAGGAGACAAAGAGTGGAAGAGAAAAAATGATGAAAGTTAGAAACTGTGTGTGTTATTGTACTGTTGTACCTTCTGTGTGCGGGAGCTTTGTGCCAAGTCGTCCCTGCAAAGGCAGTATCACACACACACACACACACACACACACACACACACACACACACACACACACACACACACTGATGGGGAATAGGTGTATTACAAGATGTTTAGACTGTAGTAGGAGCAGATGTTTATTAATGACAGGCACAGGAGGGGGCCAGCAGCACATACTGGCAACGCCTGCTATGTTACA
Organism: Gadus morhua; assembly: GCF_902167405.1. Taxonomy (NCBI): domain Eukaryota; kingdom Metazoa; phylum Chordata; class Actinopteri; order Gadiformes; family Gadidae; genus Gadus; species Gadus morhua. Next base: position 4,276,935 of record NC_044050.1, on the reverse strand, counting down.
CTCTCTCTCGACCTGACTAGAGCCCACATGCTCTCCAGCACGCACGCACGCACGCACGCACACACACACACACACACACACACACACACACACACACACACACACACACACACACACACACACACACACACACACACACACACACACACACACACACACACACAAATAGCGCAGTGGTCACATGCAAATTAAAAAAACAAAAAACATTGTGTTGAAAATAGGGAAACAAAATTTTTATCTGGCCAATTATAGTGGCCTGGAAGGCCACTGTAAATAACATTATTTACTTTATTTTAAAATATGTTAATATTATTGTGACGTGTGCAAACTTAATTCAATGCTTTTTAATTATATCACATGAATGTCCTTCACCAAAAACAAAAAAATACAATTACTCTTTCAATTGTTCGTTCTCCAAGTACCACCCGGTTTGAGTTAATGTCGTTGTGGTTGGGTTTACTTTTGTGTTTTCGTAGCCGGGTGCGGCTCTTTGAATGGGGGGATGCGTACTTTTCACAGGAATAAAATCTGTTATGTTTTGCCAAAGAGCACTTTTTCTTTGCTGTGATATCGACCAATCAGCAGCACACTGAACATATGACTTAATCTATCCTCTTCCTGCGTATTTACAATGTGGAGATCAAATGCAACAAGTTCTGCATTTTACTTGTCTTGCACAGGGATTGATGGATCCTGGACTGTCCAGAAGGCAGTAAACACATAGGGCATTGGGTAATTATTAAGCTGCTATTTAACTTCAACCCGCCCGGGGGGATGCTGAAAACGCTGAGTTGCACCAGACGCCACATCCACTCCCCGCTCCACGCGCCCCAAACCGTCCCTCTGCACATCCAGGACAATCAACGCACCAGCAGTGATGTCATGGCTTCTGAGTGAGAGTGGTGAGCGGAGGCCGGCGGCGGCCATCAGGGATCAGGGCGATGGGTTTGATTGGAAGGAGCTGTCAGACGCAGTGCGCCCGCTGTCTGTGGAGCCCCTTACATTGATTATTATGGCAGGGTTTCCCAGACAAATTAAAAAGTTGACGGAGCTCTCATTAGAGGCGACGCTGATGTCTCCGTTGGAGCGAGGCAGGAGGCGGAGCTACTGCATGTACGTTCCTGATTTTGATTCTAACGAAATACAGTCTGTGTTTACGTGCACAAACGGTCTGGTTTTTGGTTTTGATTAGAGGCTTCCAACGCACGGTCGATACATCTGGCTCACTGGGTGATAGCGACAATAGCATTTGATTGGAAGGTTTCTAACGATTGTTAGTGAGAGTAAATATAAGCTGACGTCGAGTCATTGAACAGCTGTTTGATGTGACCTGAGCTACTGCAAAGTTAAATTATTCCGATTTAAATTAGAGCTCTAAAAGATTGTTATAAACAAGCTTGCCCTAACACCTGGCAATGATGATGACTGGGAGAGTGTATACCATCCGTTTCCAGAAGCGTAATGACTGTCAAAACACATAATTAAGTAAGAAGAACTAAACTTGACAAAAGCCAGCTTTGACCATAAGCTAAGCAATGTGGTCTGCATTGCATATGAAATCAAAAATGGATCCAATAATTAGTCATGTTTCATCCGGCTAATGAAAAGACTTGTGGTTATATTTTTCATTTTGCTTTGCTCCCATTATTTAATATATTTTTTTATTCATTGAAATTGTAAGATTGTAAAATGTGATCCACTATTATGACTGTGACAATGTCTATGTGTATGTGTGTGCACATGACAGAGGGTTGCGTGTGCGTGCGTGCGTGCGTCCGTGTGTGTGTGTGTGTGTGTGTGTGTGTGTGTGTGTGTGTGTGTGTGTGTGTGTGTGTGTGTGTGTGTGTGTGTGTGTGTGTGTGTGTGTGTGTGTGTGGGTGGGTGCACGCCAGAGTGTGTATGTGTGTGAGTGTGTGTGTGTGTGTGTGCATGCGTGTACGTGCATGTGTGTGTGTGTGTGTGTGTGTGTGTGTGTGTGTGTGTGTGTGTGTGTGTGTGTGTGTGTGTGTGTGTGTGTGTGTGTGTGTGGGTGTGTGTGTGTGCACGCCAGTGTGTCTGTACGTGTGTGTGTGCTCACCTCCTGTGGGGTTTCACTTATCCGCAATACTGTGAGCAGTCTCTCCAAGCTCCTGCAGCGGAGGCTGGATACAGGTGGTGGCACCGCCTCCCCCTCTGCAGATAAAGAAGATAAACAGGGAGTGTGTGAGGGTGGAGGTGCAGAGAGAGACCCAGAGTGCAGTTGAGTGAGAGGTTGTAAAAAGGGAGGAGGAGAGAGAGGGTAGAGAGGTTATTTTGAGGTGACAATTTGACAAGACGGACCACAACACTGAAGTGCCATCAAAGTCTTGTCCACTCTACGCTAGGTGTATGTGTGTGGGTGGGTGTCTTTGTGTTTGTTTGTGTGTGTGTGTGTGTGTGTGTGTGTGTGTGTGTGTGTGTGTGTGTGTGTGTGTGTGTGTGTGTGTGTGTGTGTGTGTGTGGACTCTTAAAAAAACACTCCATTAGGGAGCTTAAGAAACACTCAGTGAGAGAGCAGCAGGAGCAGGGCACCGGGTAAGGGTGGATGCCTGGAACCAGGAATAGACACAACACGATAGAACAGAATAAGGTTAAGGTAGACACACTTAGTACCAGAAAACATCACAAAACACGGCATGGTTATTACCTCTTGTATTAATAGTAATACCTAATATTGGCAATGCCAAGATAATCCTTTGCCTAATTGATTTACTTTTTAAAGGAAGTAAAGTCCTTCAATCACTGCTAATGTTTGTTTTGCAGGGAGCAGCTTTAAGTCTAGTGGCTAAGAAATAATAGCTTGTTCTCTATATTTTCAAATGTGGGTTAAGTGCTAGTCAGTTTAGTGTGCTCTTTGCTTTGCTCCACACATTTTTTCAGGGCAGCCACAAAATCCGTTTGTTCATTGAAAAGGTCAGTCCCAGGTTCAGAGGAGTCCATTGACGACTATATCAGTGAATTTGTTTCAAGTATATAAAGGCGATCCAATACCATGAACATGCACTACTTTTGCAATTTACCAATTCCACTCATTTTGTGGCATTGTAAATGACCGAGCTGTGATCCAGTTTATGTATTTACAATTTGAGAGGGTTGAATCCAATCTCCAGAAAGCCATCAGTGCTGTCAGCAGAATATGTTGTGAGACAAATGGCATTGATGTCTTTCTCCTGCAAGTTTTTGGAATTTCAGGTGAAGATTACGTACAACTTAATTGCATATCTTGAGGGACTGTCAATAGGGCCTGTTCTCCCATGATTTACAATGAAATGAGTTGTAGATCATTATCATAGTGTGAGTGTCATTGCTTCAGTCATAGAAAAAAAAAAGAAGCAAAAACAACTAAATTCATATTTAAATCAATTTAGTTTTTGAACCCCTTCTATTAAGTTATTGTAATGTTGTGAGTGATAATATTGCATTATTGTTAAATCCACTGCTGTTTATGTATAACAGCTGCTGCTTGGAGGGAAACAATTTATTGAAAGGGATCTAGAAGGTAAAGGATCTCTACATTAGAAAGTAAAATACAGCTGCAGCTGTCTGACACAATGAGAGAGAAATACAGAGGCAGTGAAGTGGTAGAGGCACGCGGACAGAGGTATACCCATGTAGAGAGACAGGGAGACGGTTTGGATTATGGATTTCTATCAGAAAAAAAAAAAGAAATATTACTGAAGCCCATCTGTGTGGATAGCTGAGTTGAAACACAAATCATCAATCATCAGCACCTACTGGAGACTGGATCACCCTTCTATGCATCATCCTAATCACTAAGAGATACCAGTACAGCTACCCATACTCAAACCTCTCTCTCTCTCTCTCTCTCTCTCTCTCTCTCTCTCTCTCTCTCTCTCTCTCTCTCTCTCTCTCTCTCTCTCTCTCTCTCTCTCTCTCTCTCTCTCTCTCTATATATATATATATATATATATATATATATATATATATATGTACATAGATGTATATATAGTATATTGCTGTATCTTAACTTTTCTTCAATCTCCTGTACAGTTTCAGGTACAGTTTATTAAATCATTGATTGATTGTGGATGGACATCATAACTCCTTGCACAAATTAAACAAAGACAGCCCACAAGAGAGCGCCTCGTCTGATCCTGTCATATCACTACAACTGTCTCAATGGCCATGAGTTTTCTTTCTGTCAGGAATCACTCGTATCATAGATTTTATAATTTATTGATTGAAATGGTGATACCATTCCGTTTGGCGGTATGGCGCCACTCTTTCCTGGTGCTCCCTGCTGTAGGATTTAAAGCATGACATACAGATGTCAGATACAGAAAATCAACAGCACACCAACGTTTGACACAGGGAGCACTATACAATCCCCCATGGTGTAGATCAGATAGCTCAACACATTGTGTAGGTTCTATGCACTACAGAGCAGAACCAAGGCAGGTGGAGGCACCACCACATGAGAGGGTGGTGGTGGGCGGACTTCCGATCAGCACACTTATGTCGCAGAGGGAGTGTGTGAAATAGAAGGTCTTCAATTGACCACCTATCATTGTTCCTGCGTTTGATGTACCATGTTATCCATCAGCTGATAGGGGTGCATGCCTAGAGCATCCCGTCAGAACCAGCTACGCCCGTTAAAGGTCCTGCTCACTGGCTGTTTTTCATTCTTAATTGAGTAAAATACTATTCAGGGCGTCTCCATAAGCCTCCGTGCACAATATAAACCCTCTAGATGGAATAGATCATCCTTTTCTCTGGTATGAAAATGTTAGCAGATGAATTGAAAGGCTGGCTGGGCGTGTCAGTTGGGCTCCATTTAGCTCAGGGTTACAGCGAGTGGAGCTGACAGTAGAACTCAGGTCTGGTTCTTAGTAGAAGAAAAACAACACTGTATTCACCATTAAAGCTAAATATAATTGAGGCGGCATCAAATTATCAAAGATTGCTTGATCCTAATGATAGATATGTTATAAAAATAGCGATAAAAATGCCCCTTATTTTCATTCTACATTCAGGACACCATATTGCAAAATGTTAACTGGTTTTATTTGTTTAATAACCTTCTTTAAACAGCAGCAATGGCTTTTGCTTGATGATCCCCATTGGTTAATATGGATATGTGCATACTAATGTGGACATTCAGTAAAGTCTAAAAATCCAACTCTGTGTTTTAGGAGAGGAGAACACAAAACAAGTTTGTATCAGAGTTATTATCTAAAAACCCAATCGTCATGTTTCTGAAGGTACCTCACCTCAGAATGTACAACGATAGAAGAAACCCGTGTTTATGTGCATTTTTCTAGCATGGAGCATTACTGGAGTAAGGCCAACACACAAAAATACAAGTTCTGAAGCTATGGTGAGGGAAGAATAGCTTAGGTTGAAGTCAAATAACTTTAATGACCATAAACCATGTAACCCTTTTAAAATTATAACAATAACTGAAACAATCATTTAATTTCTGATGTCAATGTATGTTTTTAGGCTAACATCTTAATTTTAAATACAGATTTGTCTGAACTTTCTGAGTAATTGATAGGCTGAGACTTTATTTTACAGCCTGTTAATTCTGGAAATTGCATTCATCCAAACAGTCCATGCGTTGTTAGTTATTAAGAAGGATTTAACCAGTAATTCAACCTGTAAAATAACTGCTGGAGGCACGATGTGAGTGTTGTAAAGAGATAGAGCAGAAAAGAGATGCAATATTTAAACTAAACAACCAAAGGAACGATTCTCCAACATTGAGAAGTGCTGCAGTCACAAACATGTGCTTGACAGGCAAAGATGGATTCACCAAACCAATCAGAGAAGAGATGATTGGTCCGGAGCGAGTGTTCTAAAATCAAAATAGTCAAATACAAAAGCAGGCACAATCAACTGTACACGGAGGTTCTCACTGCTCATATCACTCACTAATAGCTGACCCACTCACCTACAGATTATCAGGCAACTGATCAGATTTCTCAAATACTTGCTGTATACTTGCAGCTGTAGAGCAAGTTTCATATATTATATATATATATATTTGATCGCTTTACTTGCAAATCAAAAATTGGTCATTTCCACTGTCCAGTTTCTCCTTTGAAAAGTAATATGCTAAGGATTGGTTGTAGGATCAATCTCTAGCACCTATATTGGTGTGCACCTAAGGAGCTGTAGTCACTGAGTCTTCACCAACACTCTCACCATGTCCTTCTCCCAGTGTTTCCCCTCTCCCCCTGCCCCCGGTCGTCTGTCCATCTCCCAGCCGTTCAGTGACTCTCACACCCTGTCCAACACATGAGATGCCACAGGAAACGTAACGTGGGGGACCGTCCCGCTCCTGAAACACCCTGGTTCAGATCTGAATCACAGCCTTGGAAGCATCACTGCCTTAATCACTGCCTTAATAATGGAAACCATTTACGAAGGAAATATCCATTCACATGTGTGCATTTGTGTGTTCACGCACGCACACACACACACACACACACACACACACACACACACACACACACACACACACACACACACACACACACACACACACACACACACACACACACACAAACACGCACGTGGCCTTAGCTGGGTGAACCCCTTCTCTCTATTTCTACACTGGCTCACTAATACCACACATCTTCCCATTGTCTGAGACATTTTAACTGACAGGAGACCAGCCAGAGCTCTTGGCTCATTCTCCATTAGTATTGATTGTGTGTTTAGCGCTGCCGTGACATTTAAATCCACACGCTATTGACTGATCTTTATAAGCAGCTCCCTTTATATCATCTCCCTCTCTCTCTCTCTCTCTCTCTCTCTCTCTCTCTCTCTCTCTCTCTCTCTCTCTCTATCTCTCTCTCTCTCTCTGTTTAATTCTGACTTGAAACTTCACTGCGCGAGGCAATACAAAAACCTTTTGAACTGTTTCTTGGTCTTTACTTCTTCCCATCTGTCATTTGGTCTACTTCGCTCGTCTACATCCCATTTTGGTTAAACTCTCTCCTCTCTCTCTCTCTCTCTCTCTCTCTCTCTCTCTCTCTCTCTCTGTCTCTGTCTCTGTCTCTCTCCCTCTCTCTCTTTAATCTGAACTAGGCATCCTATTCCTCCATTGTTTGCTGGTTCCAAGGCCGCCTTGCTCTCTATCAATCATCCCATTTCCAACATTATGTTGTTGGCTATAAGTGCAAGTGCCTTAGGAGTATATTTTGATGCATGAATTTTAAAGACTTTAAGACCTTGTATTTTCTGACATTATCCAAATGCAGGTTGTTTTCCTCCTGGGCAGGTTAACCATCTGTTCCTTCACTAGTAACACTAGCGCTAACTTTTTTTGACAGTTATCTGAAAAATTACATTTTTAAAGGGATCTAATTTAATTAGCTTGTCCTCCCCCGCGCCGCCAACCCTGCCTACCAGGTACTTTTTCTATTTCTGAAATGACGCCAGATGTGAGCAATGAGTGGCAAACAACTTCCCATGGAGTGAGGTTGCAACTGACAAAGCGGGCTCTACCTAGACACCCACGTATAATAAGGACGGCCATTTATTATGTGGTTTGTTTTGTGCAGAGGCCTTAAGTGAAGTGTGTTTGACAGTTAGAGCGTGGCCGGAGTTGGACCATGTAACAGGACATCAAGCAACGGCAGCTGTTCTGTTCATACATAAACCAGTGCCTTTTCCTGGCTCTAAACGTTTCTGCAAGCCATTGAATAATGCTGCACACGTACACTTTCTTTATATTAGTTTATTTGTAAGTGTTAACTGTAAAATGTGTAAAAAAAATCTAAACAAATTTAGAATTGTGTATGTTCCACTTGTATTTCCTTGCATTCCAAAGCTATTGAGTATGTCTCTTTGGCCGTAGCCGCTGTTATTGATGACTCTCCGAGAACTATGAATAATGGGCCTCACAGAGTTGTGAACTGTGTTGTATGGTGTCATCTCTGACCCCCATCTAATTGAACAAGGCAGTATAAATACGCTTACATCAGGGCCGGAGGACACGGCGGCAGGCGGGGGCTGGAGGAGCAAAATAAAGCAGGCCAGTGAAAGGGAATAGAAAGGCGGAGATAGATAGCGCTGGAAGGACACGCTGTAGGACAGCGTGACAAATGGATCGCTTTGGCCTGCACTCTGTGCTTATCAATGTCCACTCCAAGGCCAACCCCTTTCTATGCCCACTGCTCTTTTCTTGATACCTCTATTTTCCTTCTCTTTTTGTCCGTCTCGTAACCTAATCTGTGGGTCTTCTTTCAGCGGCCTTTCTCTGTATTGTTATGCAGAGAGGAAACTATCCTTGGTAAATCTCTCTCACATTACATCCGACGGGAAATACGGCAATAAAGAACTAAATTAAACCATTCATGTGAAATTAATGTAAAACGATATGAAAAACACTCATAGAGTTCAGTGCTGTAATTCATGCTTATAAAAAAAATAATACATATATTACAAAATTGCTTCTTATTTCCTCGTCTTCATCTTACTTTGTCTCACTCTTTGATAATATCGCAAAGTCCTGTTTTGCCTCAATCTCCAGCAGTGAGCTGAGAAAAGAAGCAACAGGAGCTGAGAGGAGGGGAGCCTCACAGTTCACCTTGACATGGCGGTCTGAGATGAGGGGCCAAAAAATTAGCAACCAAAAAAGGCCCATTTTCATTTATGCTGCAACTGAGGGGAAACCGTAAACTCTTCTGTGATCATGATTACAAATGAGGCTTTGATTACAGGTTGGAGCAGAAATAGAGTTATAAAAGAACATTCATCTTGTACCAGGTCACATTGTGCAAAATGCATCTTCAACCAGCATTCTACCAGTGGAAATGAAACAACAGATCCTGCATACCTTATGGACGTAGTTAGTACAAGGAAAAGGTTGCTTTAGGACATTGTGGAGATAGGAGTTCAAGAGTGTGAACTTTGCATCCCATTGACCTCGTCTTCCTGACAAAGGTCCGTAGAGTCACAGGGGAGCGACATGTAGGTTAGATTTGCGGGGGTACATTTAACGTTTGACTAATTAGAAAGATACCCAGTGTATTTAAATTATTTTTTATAGAAGTAATTTAAAATGAAATGGAATGCCCTTTGGTGTGCAAAGACTAATATAATTAATTGATTGCCTACAATTGAGTGAAAGTCACATGATTTATTTAATATCAGTATTATACTGTCAACCCAATGCATGCCATTTGTTACTCAGCGCATGGCAACGTTTCCCAGGGACGGACCCGTCACTTCACCATTCTGTTATTTACCCAAATGTATTTGTTGTGAGCGCCGATAAACCAGCATAAGCGATGATCAAGCATCCCTTTATTTTTCTTGTTCATGAAAAATGGTTTATCAAACACAAACAACAGCAGGCCAGTATGATGGCATCATCCAAGGAAAACAGGAGATATCTTCAAGGGGACTCCAAACTAAAGTCGAAGTGTTCAGGAATATCTGCGTTGAAATGTCAGAATTTGGTGGTCATCAGACTGCAAAAAGGCAGAGGTTACCTCTGGAAATCTAAAATGAAGGGCCTTAGAAGAAAATTTACATCTGACAAACAAATGTAAAAAAATCTATATAATTTTTTTACAGATCGACTTCTCTATATTGCTCTTATCCATCTAATATCAGGGAGAAAAATCTGACAACCGAAAAAGACGATAACCTTTAAATTCTAAACTAGTAATTATAGGAGAGAACGGTGCGAGTTGAGAGTTGAATGTGTGACCCGCATTGCTTTGACCGACGTCATTTTAACTTGTGTAAGCGTGTGTTGGCCAGGCCACCTCTTGTGAATGAGACTCTTCGTCTGAAGGGGACATACCCGAGTCAAGAAAAGGGCTAAAGGTTTGGTTAGGTTAAATAAAATAGTATAAAAATAGTCTGTCTGAGAGAGAGCTTCATTTCCCCACAACCCTTTGAATCATATGAAATATTGATGCATCGAAGCCTCTGTGAACTCCCCCGCTAAACGCTCATCCCCACTAAAGTCAAGGGCGACCTGCTCCCAACACCGTACACTTCTATATCTTTGGTCATTATTATGCCTGCTGTGAAAAGCTAATTCTCCCTTTGATTCATAATACAGCAAGTGTACTTAAGGAAAAGGAGTTAAGCACTTAAAGATAGTCACTTAAAACTAAAGACGATGAAAGACAGGAGACACTGCAGTCTGCATTGAGGGAAAGAAGAAGGAAAGAGAAGCGATAAGTTCAGAGTGAGGAGAGAAACGGGAGACCGAGCAGGGCTGCAACACAACACAGGAGAGGAGGAAGAGGAGGAAGAGGAGGGAGGAGCACTGGAGCATGGGTAACATGTTGGCAGCAGCAGAGAGAGCGAGAGGGGGAGGGAGATGCTAGAGAGGGAGGGAGCGAGGGCAGGGTCGGGGGAGCAAAAGGCTTGTAAATGTTGGATGAGAGGAGTATACATGGCAGCGTGACTCACCAGTGCTGCCCTGCCACTTGTGAGGGCAAGTGCTTTACACACGCTCATACAGTACGCACGCACGCAGGCACGCACACACACACACACAGCAATGCTGTGACAACCCCCCCCCCCACCCATCTCCTGCTTGCTCTTTGTGAGCACGGCACAAGTCAAGCCGCTCTTTCTCCCTTTAGTTGGGCAGGTGAAATATTTATGAGTGTTCTCAGCGAAGGCTTTTTAACCTCTGCTTGACCCTGCCGCAGCATTAGCGAGCTTCTTAGAAAGACAGGCCAGCAGCGTGGGGGACAGGGGAGGCAAAGAGAGGGCTGGGTGAGGGAGAAGAGACATTTAGCAGGGCTTAATTTGGAGGATGTTGACGACAAGATGGAACGCAGAGAGAGAGAGAGAGAGAGAGAGAGAGAGAGAGAGAGAGAGAGAGAGAGAGAGAGAGAGAGAGAGAGAGAAAGAGAGAGATAGAGAGCTACAGAGAGAGAGAGGGGGATAGAGAGAGAGAGAGAAAGAGAGAGGGAGAGAGAGAGAGCTATAGCCATTGATAGAGAGAGGGAGAGCTACAGAGAACGAGAGAACGAGTGAGAGTGAAGAGAGAGAGAGAGAGAGAGAGAGGGAGAGAGAGAGAGAGAGCGAGAGTGAGAGAGAGAGAGAGTGAGAGAGAGAGAGAGAGCTACAGATAGCGAGTAAGAGAGTGAGAGAGAGAGTGTGAGAGAGAGTGAGAGAGAGAGCTACAGAGAGAGAGTCAGAGAGACAGAGAGAGCAAAAGAGAGAGTGAGAGAGAGCGAGTGAGTGAGAGAGAGAGCAAGTGAGAGAGAGCGAGAGAGAGAGCAAGTGAGAGAGAGAGAGAGAGAGAGAGAGAGAGAGAGAGAGAGAGAGAGAGAGAGAGAGAGAGAGAGAGAGAGAGAAAGCAGCGAGATAAAAAAGGTGAAGATGTCAAAGAAAGGTCAGGAAGCAAAGCTTTTTGGAGGTAGTGAGTCGGATCTGAACGATAACGACAGCTCTTGTGCCATCACCTCATCTGCTACCAAACTCCCACCATTTTTCTTGCAGTGTTTCTTGTGTCTGCGATTCTCCATCTCACTTTCTCTGCCTCTCTCCATCTCTCTGTCTCCTTCTTCCCTGCATCCATCTGTTCCCAGAGATGCCATGTGTGTTTGCCTGGGTACCGTTACCAGGGGGAGGTAACCCCACTAATGAGGGAGATAATGCAGCCAGAGGAGCAGAACACTGCTGCTTGATGCTAGAATGATCAGAGTAGGGCGTCTTGCCAGAGGTAGGGCACGTGGAATAGCATGTGGCTTTATTAAAAACAAGTGTACATCTTTGAAAGATTTTAAATACAATACGAATAAAAATAGTGCTGAATAACAATGATAATATAAATATAAAGTATAATTATTTGTGGTTGGATTATTGCATTAATTTAATAATATTAATAATACATATACTTATTATTGTACTTATTGTTGTTGTTACCCTAACCCTAACAACAATAATAATTACATTATCATTTTTATAATTACATAAAATGACACGCAGTGCCTTATTCACAGTACTACTGTACTGTAATGGTGCGTTTCCACTGCAGGGTGCGGTACGGTTCGGTTCGCAAAGGTGCGATACGGATTGCGTTTCCGCCGCCAAAAGTGGGCGTGACCCGGACTGAGCCATACTCGTTTTGCCCTCGTGTTCAGTACTCCTCCGTTGGGGTACTGAGACGCCTGAAAGGGTGCCGGAAAATTCGAGCTACACACCCCCTCCGTTGATTGGTCGACAGAATCATCACTTCCGGGTGACGCGGGGATAAAAACAAACGAACACTAGCCTCGAGGTATTATTCTTTACAATGAACATGTCGCGTAAAACGCTTGCTTGGGCGAACAAGGAGGTGGAGACGTTCCTCTGCAGTCTTGGGGAGGAAGACGTTGTTTACGATGTTTACGTAGCTGCCGCGGCGATCGACATCCGGCCTACCACAAAGGGTACTGTTGGCAGTGGAAACACGACCTCGGAACTGAGCTGGGCTATACCGCCCCTTCCCTACCGGACTGAGGCGAACCGAACCGTACCGCACCCTGCAGTGGAAACGCGGCATAAGTATCATAATGACTACAGTAACATGCGTACCCTGAGATGAGTGTCGCACTAAAGTGTTGCTTGGGTAACCCTT
>NC_044050.1:4259349-4261849 GCF_902167405.1 Gadus morhua | reverse complement strand
TGTGTGTATGGGTATGTGTGTGTGTGTCCGTCTGTGTGTGTGTGCATGTGTGTGTGAACGTGTGTGTGTGTGTGTGTGTGTGTTTGTGCGCATGTGTGTGTTCACATGTGTGTGAGTGTGTGTGGGGGGGGGAACTTGTGTGTGTGTGTGTGTGTGTGTGTGTGTGTGTGTGTGTGTGTGTGTGTGTGTGTGTGTGTGTGTGTGAACGTGTGTGTGTGTGTGTGTTTGTGTGCATGTGTGTGTGTGTGTGTGTGTGTCGATGGGTGTGTGTGACACACAGAGTGACAGGGACAGGCCAGGCACCACGTCCCCTGCGTATGTGCCTCCTTGCCTCGTTGCATATTTGCTCCTGACAGACACTGCAAGCTGAATAAGGATTTGTTGGACAGACACGGCAAGACGGAAAACCGAAACCGAGGGAGAGACAGAAACCAGCCACCAACTAGGAGACAGAAAGAGTGAAACTGTTCTGAAACACCTTAACTCCGACATATAAAGAAAAATGGAAGTATCGAGATATGAACTGACTCAATGCTCAAGTACCAAAAGCAATGTTTCAGCCCCTTTGCGTATATGGCTTGATATCCACTTACCTGCCCTCAGATAAATAGTCAGAGCCTTAGCCACAACCCTATGCATGGTATAAAGGGATGTATCTCTGACCTAACAGTTGCATTAAGCAGGCTGAGGACATCAGAACGATGTATGGGGGCTCTCCGTCCTGGAGAGTGTGCTGTTGGTCGGCCATGCAGAGTCCCTCACTGATAAATGACCAGCTACGGCTCCTCTGATGGAGCAGCTGCAACAGAGTGGCGGTGTGGTGTGTTCGTGTGACGGCTGAGTGAAGGTAACCTGAGGCGCTGTGGTTCTGGAAACACAGGTAGGTTATGGTCGGCCAAATTACAACAGTCCATTACAATACACTCCACGATTCCCTCCAATCCCAGTGGTAAAAAAGAACAGCTATTAATCAAGATCGTTTAATTGTTTACTCCACAGTAAACAGTATTGTTTTTAGCTGGAGTCGGGAAGTTCTGAAAATGTAGCCCAAGGCAAGTGGATATTTTTCCAAATTTTGCTTTAAAATAATACTATTTGGAATTAAAGGAGAAAATCCTGAATTGAAACCAGATGCTCCATGAATAAATAAAGGACACAATAAAAACACACTTCTTTTAATGTCTTATTATTTCGATTTTGTAATATTTTGTATCGGTTCATTAAACACATCTCGTTGAATTTGATAATGATGTATTTACACGTTCAGATTTGGTATGGTGAATCAATAAATATTGTGCGTAGTAAGGATCCCAGAATAAAATCGGGATGGACAGACATCGTACATCACTCTGGTGAATGTTTAGCTGCTCATTCTTAGATTTAGCTTGGAACACTTTTTACTGTTTTTTTTATTTTCCTTTATTCTTTCCTGGCTCACAATTTATCTGCATTTATAACCTATCAGTGTCAAGAAAAGGGGTTAGAGGTCCTCTATTTGGTATCTGCCTGCACACACACCTCTCAGACACACACACACACACACACACACACACACACACACACACACACACACACACACACACACACACACACACACACACACACACACACACACACACACACACACACACACGAGACACACAAGAACAAAGCAGTGATACATGATCTGTCCTTAATGTGAATTTAGAGATTAAATGACGTAAAATGCCCGAAATACACACACACACACACACACACACGCACACACACGCACACAGACACAGACACACACACACACACACACACACACACACACACACACACACACACACACACACACACACACACACACACACGTGCAAATACTCACACACACACTCAAACAAATGTGTATCACTCAGGACTCCCCTCTTAGCAACATCTGTGTTAGTGTGAGTTTGTGCCTCCCCGCCCCCCCCAAGCCTCCCCCACCCTACGGTTCTTGACGTTGATGGTTTACAAATGCAGACAAATGATCATCGGATGACAATTCCCGTAATCGTTAGCTCCCCCCCACTCTCGCTCCAGCCAACCCCGCCTACTAACACCGCCAGCCATAGCCATATATAATACTGGGGAGTGCAGGAGTGCATGGAGACAGGGTGTGTCTGTGGTGTGTGTGTGTGTGTGAGTTATCATTAGAGAGCAAAGGAGAGAAGAGAAACAACACAATTTTACAAACAGCGCTTACTCATGCTTATGTTTTTGTTTGGTGGAAGCGAGGCCTATCATAGTGTGTTTGATTTGATATTATATTGACTGTATATTATATTCAAGCAGCCCAAATTGTGACCAGGTGGTATTTTTTGCTTTACCGTTTCAGATGATCAAATGAGAATATCTAAGTACTTTTTCGGAGGTTTGGCCCTAATGGTTTTCTTAGCGGAGGTAAAGTCGGCAATGCACTTATTCTGCTCAAAGAAAAACCTGCTTCATCTCAGGATATGAAGATAAGATGGTACTTGATGTGTCCCTGTGGAAA
>NC_044050.1:4246849-4256849 GCF_902167405.1 Gadus morhua | reverse complement strand
ATGTATTGTTGTGTTAACAATTCATTGACTACAAATTCGTTAAAATACGTTCATGTCGAAGACGAGTTCGATAAGAATCTTATCCAAGACTGACTCGATTTTGTTAACTTCTCATACATTCCCGTAATGTCAATGCATTAGACCGTAGAAGCCGAGCGTCCATTCACTTCAATGAGACTGCATGGAACAGTTTTTTTCATTGCCTCGAAACTCGACGGTCATTGGATAAATGCCCAGATTTGTCCCGCCCCCGGACGCTCAGCGTCTCCTGGGGTTGATGGAGCAGTGGGCTGGCCTGGGCTAGCCTGGACGCTGGGCTTCCGCGTTATGATTGGAGGATCAGTCGAAAGTCTGAATCACTTTTTGATTGACAGCTATTTTGAGATATACACAGTCACTTCACTATCTGAGTTCAGTCCCATCGCGGATTTTGCAAGTGAAGTCTCATGACAAACTGCAACACATTTCTTGGTATTTGCTTGGCGAAATTGCTTCCATTATTAATTTAACAGGGTCACAGACCATTTTCTTGAAAAGGAACGGAGGGCCGAATTGAGGTATAAATAAATTGACAACTATTTTGATGTAGGCCAAAAATGAGCTTCCCCTCTTTAAAAGACCAGCAGCCGCGACCCAGTGAATGGCCTGTCATGGTTTAGAGAGGAACATATGGAACCTGACATGTCATTTAAAGTGACTTCCAACGTTACCAGGGTTTTTTTTAAAACAAAGAGGACTTAAGCAAAGTAAGAAGCAGAATCAGATTACTAATAATTAAACATCCTTAATCTAAAATTGGTGTTAGCAAACCCTTCCAAAGTAGGTTCCAAATGAGGTTCCGCTAGGGACGAGGAATTTTCCAATCATATATTTCTTGATAATTCATCAACAATTGCTAAATTCCCCTCATTGTCACTTCTTGAAGTTAATTCTGTATATTAGAGGGGAGTAGATGCAATGTGTTGTTTTGTAGTACACTATGTGAGATGGTTCCCATCATTGTGATCCGCTGATGCTTGAGGAGGGGATAAACGACCAAACTAAATGGTGAATCAATCACATCAAAAGGAAGGCATAAATTTAAAGCCAACATTAACTTTAATTTCCTTGCAAGATAAAGAGTTAACCGCCAACCAAATTGATACAGTTGTATTCTTCGTCCTAAGTCCCTTACAAAGAACGACTGAAATACTACAAATATGCAGACAGATATTCATATGGTTAAGTAGCTGGCCAGCAATACCACCAGCTTACACCAGCAAGTAGCAGCTCATTAATATGAATGGAATCAATCAGGTAATCATACGGAATTGTGAAATTGCCAAGAGTAAAATATCCCCCCCACCCACACCCACACCCACACACACAGAGTAGATGAATGTGAGGTTGTCTATGGAAATATGACACGTTTGATTGCACCTCCACTCTTTGATTACACCTTCATTCAACTTCAGCTGCATATTTAGGCCTGAAGCACAGTAGATCATGCATACTGTACAACCGGCTGTGCATTACACTGATGGGGCGAGCTTCTAAGGCCAAACCTTTGCCAGATCCCCATCGCTCCACTCTGGCACCCTAAACAAACCGTCCAGATATTCATGTTCTCATTTTGGAATCTTTGCCAATCTGATTAGAAGTAAAGCCAATACATATTGTCCTCGTAAAATGTTATCTCATTAAATGATTGATCTTTATTATGGCCATGATGTTAATGATCCCATATAAAGTGCACACTAAACCTCTCTAAAGCTGGGCTGATGTAAAGCACATTTCAGTGCTGCACCTTTCACTTGTATCTCTTGTTCTATACTTATTGCATCCGTTCTTCAACCACAATAGAAGCATTTATAAATTATAATAATAATAATAATAATAATAATAATAATAATAATAATAATAATGATAATAATAATAATAATAACATTAATAATAAGGAATTATATATATAGTTGTCGTGCTTTTTGGAACATTCTTTGAAGGCGTGTGCCTTCATAATTTAGACTCATTGCCATTTTTGTGGTCAAAAGGTAAACAACCAACTAACAGCATCTTATTGTGTACAGTCAAAACATTATTTGGTCGTTAATTAACAGATACAAGGCACACATTAGACGTTTAATCAAAGACCCACAGGCATGGTTTGTTCTGTTTCTGTTTTAAACTGGACTCTCCTCACAACCGAGCAGATTCCCAATACATGAAGGTTTTTTGTGCAGATTTGCATTTTTACGTGCAATGCGTCGTTTGTCACACTCAAATAATTCTCAGGTGATTTATGCCATGGAAATCTTGTCGGAATTCTACACATTCATCACATACTTGATAGAGAGATCCTTTCCCAATCACTCCCGTTCCCATTCTACACTGGGAACCACTAATAACCTCAACCACGTGTGGGTCAGGATTTTTGGACATCTGAAGACTAATTTGGTTAAATGAATTATTCTTAAATTATTATTAGTGTAACATAATAATTACGGTATATATAAATAAAATATAAAATAATCAACCTGTCAACAATATATAATCAGAAATTGGTAAGATAATGTTTCGAGCCAAAGATATAATCTCAATTCATAACAAATCAACTGTAGGATTTGCTGTAAATTAGCCTGCTATACTTGCAGGAGCTAAGCTTGGGCGGCCATGGCTCCCAGGGCTGAGCGGCACTCTGTGTTCTAGATCGAAACCGTAACGGTTTCACCCGTTTCGGCTTCGTGTGGACGGGGCCTGAGTCGGCTACAGCCGACCCAAGCCTCACTATGATCAGTACAGGCACAATGACCAGAAGTGGCTTCTCAAAAGACAAAAACAAGCAAGAAAGCATGATGTGTGTATGTGTGTGTGTGTGTGTGTGTGTGTGTGTGTGTGTGTGTGTGTGTGTGTGTGTGTGTGTGTGTGTGTGTGTGTGTGTGTGCGTGTTTGTTTGTGCATGCATGCTTTTGGTTGGTGTGTGCATGTGATGATCCTTTGAATTACTACCTAATTAAAAGTTAAAGCACTTAACAGTATTACTTCTTAACAATGAAGAAGGGAGGGACCAAATACAGAGGAAGGAGAGAGGAGAAGGAGGAAGAGGAGAGAGGAGAGCTAGGACACAGTCACGGCAGTAACACATTTTGGGAGAATCCTGGCATGGAGTCACTGAGACCTCTATGTCTGTAAAAATGTAAGGTTGTTGCAGGGCGGGAATTAAAACTCATTTATTTTCTTCTTTTATCAAGCTCTTTATGTCTTAAAATAAGGGTTTTAGCTAAAAAAAGTTTCCCCCGGAAAATAAAATAGCGAAAATATGATTATTTTATTAACTATTATATATGATATGATATGATATTTCTCTTCAAGTAACTTTAATTGAAACAGAAAACATAGAGTGTAGTGTATATAACAAATGCCGTTTCTGTCACTTTGTGGCCTGGCTGCATTTAACAGCATACTATACTTCGTGACCTGGGTCTGCATGGGAGATGAGTTCAAGCAAAAACATTTCATACAGATGTTAATATTTCAACACAGATTTTTTTCCCACCCGAATCATGAATAAAACACTTTTCTTATGAGTCACACCTCTCTCTCTCTCTCTCTCTCTCTCTCTCTCTCTCTCTCTCTCTCTCTCTCTCTCTCTCTCTCTGACTCAATAATTGATGGGAGACACTCTGTCTCCGTTTGACTGGCTGGGAGAGGTTAAGAGACATGACTCGGCTATAGAGGGCACTTTGTACAGCTCCGGCACACACACACACACACACACACACACACACACACACACACACACACACACACACACACACACACACACACACACACACACACACACACACACACGCACGCACACACCAAGTAGGTCCTCATTGAGAGTTCAAATAAGGGTCAGTCCTGTTCCATTAAATTTGTAGTACAGAAAGAGTGTATTTGTGTGTTGGTGTGTGTGTATATGTGTGTGTGTTTGTGTGTGTGTGTTTGTGTTTGTGTGTGTATGTGTGTTTGTGTGTGGGTGCGTGGGTGGGTGTGTGTCAAAGTGTGTGCGTGTGTGTGTGTGTGTGTGTGTGCATGTGTGTACGTGTGTGTGTGTGTTTGTGCATGTGTATGTGTTTGCATGTGTGTGTGTGTGTGTGCGCGTGTGTGTGTGCGCTTGTGTGAGAGAGAGACAGAGTGAGTTGTGATGAGAGGTACGGATGAGGGAGGGTGAGAGAGACCGACATTCATGCATCAATTCATGGTATGTAATGGCTAATTAAATTACACAAAACTTTAGGCACCAAGAAAGACTTAAGGTGCCATCATTAGATATTTCTCTGAATAAATATGTACGACATGATGCCTAATGCAGATAGAGAGTCTACATTTACCACCAAATATAGAAGCAAAAATGTACGTACAATGAAATAAAGACTTGTTGTTGATTGGAGGGACGGAAGGCCCTCAGTGTGTCTTTGCAATGGACAGGAACTGGGGACCTAGTGAATGTATTGATCACCTCAATATCCTTAAATTCTCCCATTCATTTCTCTCTCTCTCTCTCTCTCTCTCTCTCTCTCTCTCTCTCTCTCTCTCTCTCTCTCTCTCTCTCTCTCTCTCTCTCTCTCTCTCTCTCTCTCTCTCTCTCCTGCTCTTCCTTCAGACTTAATTGAAAATCCTTGGCCAGGGACCTACGAAGCAAATAGCCTGATCAATACAACACTTCATGTGTAAATTGATCGAGTGTGTCTGCATGTGTAATAGTAATGTTGTGTGTAAGTGTGAGTGTTGGTTGTGGTCGTGTGTGTGTGTGTGTGTGTGTGTGTGTGTGTGTGTGTGTGTGTGTGTGTGTGTGTGTGTGTGTGTGTGTGTGTGTGTGTGTGTGTGTGTGTGCAACAGGGTCTTTGCATGACAGTGTGTCAACGATCATTTTAACACGTGTGTGTGCGTGTGCGTGTGTGAGTGGTGCTCCCAGTCGGTGAGGTGTTCAATCAGTCTAATTCATCGCCACCCAGAGACAGCTGTGTGGTTGCAGGGCTGTTCATTTTCTCTGCAGGCTCCAATCAAAAAGATTAGCAACGTCACGTACGCCAATAATCCACACATGTAAAACACTATGATCCATTATGGCACACTGGACACAGCAGGGGGTGCAAACAGGCCTGGAATAAGGGAAATACAGTCCTCAGGAACCAAATGTGAGGAAACTGTACTGGAATGAAATGTGTTAACCTTTCAGCAAGCGGGAGACGGGGGGGACTCAACTGCATCGATTCATGACACAAACAACGTTTGAAAAACGCTCCTCAAAAATAAATATTATGAATAATAGAATTATATTATATTATGGAACATGAATAAAAGCTTATCTGCTTGATCAAACAACCCCTTGTGGTCTTTGTGTGTTCAATGTATTCTTAAAAATATCTACTAATGGTTTGGACTATGGGCTAATGGAGCCTAATGGATTGAATTGTATCAAATCAAATTGAATCATGACAAAATAATAAATTGAATAGTTTCCTGAGGAATCTTATTCCAATTGACTTGTCTTGAGGTCAGAGATTTACACCTGTAGTAAAATGAGTTAGCCGCTAATATCTGGCCACCTTTTTATTTAAAATAGAAGCCTAAGGGATATGTATTTCTTTTTGAGTTGATTTTACCTAAAATTGGAAGACCCGACATGCGACAAGGTCTGCTAGTTATTAGCTTTTATGCTATAATTTCAGATGCAGCCGGATCTGTACATACTTCCTACAGCGGGCAACCAGGCCTTTACTACCTTGTCTTTAAGGTCTTCCTACCTCAGTCCGTATATTTGTGCTTTAAAAAGGCGTTCAGGTTTCTGGAGCGCTGCAATGAGATGGCCATCCTCTGGGAATTTCAAATGATGTACTGATGTCTGTTGATTGTAGGGATGTTTCAATATTCCTACTGGACCTCCACACAGCCTCTGATACCATCAATCACAGACCGGGAATCAATAGGGCAAGACAAAGCACTGGGATCCACCGGGCCGCGTTGGTGCCGATCTGTCAAGCAGAAATGTTCTTTCAATTGGTAATTTTCTTCAGTTGACACAAACGGCAAACCCCAAGGCTCAATCTTTGGACCCTTCTTAGTTTGACGCTGTATGTCTCCCCTCGGCAGTATTTCTTGCCGCCACAATATCCCATTTCCTCACTATGCTGGGTTTGAAAAATAGAAGTGTACTCTGTCTGATATATCTTTAGTCCCTGATAACAAGTATGCATACAGAGCAGATCCTTAGATGAGAATTAATAATTATTTTACATTTCATGACATTTAATATATAATTCAACTATGTGTCATCATTTGGCATTTTGTCACACCCTGTTAAGCCGCTTCAGCTGTTGTGCCAACTCACTGTCTGAGGTTGCTAGTAGCAGTAGTAATATAAAGTAATAATATAATAGTTACAAATAAAAGCACAACTGCTTATAGTACTACCTGTACTTATGGCAAGACAAGGCCATGAATTATATTGCCAACGCCATACCTAGCATATTTATGTGTGTATTGCCGTAAGACGAAGGGAGTCAGTGTGTATGCGTGCGTGCGTGTGTGCGTGCGTGTGTGCGTGTGTGTGTGCGTGTGTGTGTGTGTGTGTGTGTGTTTGTGTGTGTGTTGGGAGGGAGGGAGGGAGGAAGGAAGGGAATGAATGCACTATGTGCATGATGATGCAATGTCACTAGGGAAAGATACGGTCAGCACTGACGCCAGACATCAGACAAACTATCACTAGTGACACACACACAAACACACTCACACACACACACACACACACACACACACACACACACACACACTCACACACTCACACACTCACACACTCACACACACACACACACACAGCACGCACATGCACCCAACTCATCACACACACTTACTACTGAACCTCCATAATTTCTATCCACCCTCTACATCTGACGTTTCTGAAAAAAAAAGAAATCTTGCAGTGAGGTAAAAATGGTTCAAATGATTAGAAGCTCAATCCCTATTCTGTATATGATACAGGAGAGAAGGGGTGGAGGTGTTAGAATGTTTCTCTATGTAGCTGGGCGTGCATTCTGACCTTGACTTCAATTGAACAAACCCTGTTAAGAATATGCTAATCAATGTCGAGGAACGTTTCATGGTGTGAACAGGCCCGTTGAATTCATGGTTTGCACTGTTATGTGATTTGTTGAAGTGTGTTTGAAAATGAAATAGGGAAAAAAACATAATGGGGACGATGCATCCACTGTTGAACAACATATATCGTATGCATAATGCATATGCATAGTGCTGATGAACAGGACTGAGTGCATTACTGTAGTGCTGATGTGGGAGGGTGGCCTGCGTCGCTCTCAGCTTGGGCGCCTATGTTTTTGAAAGTTTGGTATTTGTTCAAGGGTAGGTGCATTTTGAACTCTGTTCTTGTTGATGGGATGGACTGGTTTGTGATGTTGTTGTTTATGCTGTGGTACATTACTCCTTTAGTACACATTTGTTTTTTAGGGAAAACAAAAAATACACAGCATATCCTTGGGATATTTGTATCTTTTGACACGTCCACCAGATACACCTTAACTCTTCTTAGAGCAAAACAGGGGAAGGGAGGATGAGAGAGACAAAGAACTCTCATATACATGGCTATAGCCCTACACACATAATGGAAGGGATGGCAGTGTGGTCCTAAAGGTCCCTGGGAACAGCCAGCACCACCCAAGCCGTTCCTATGGGCTCGCTGGACACAAAACCACAGCAACCGCTGCTGCAACTCAAGACACAAGTAGCTCCCCGGCCCCCCAGCGCAACACTCAGAGAGCAGGATAGATGAGAGGAGAAGAGAGGGAGAAGAGAGAGCTTCTTGCCGTTCATCAATCCCATTGGTTCTGATTTTCAATGGGCTATAAAGGGGACATATGGAAGAGAGTGATTTATAAAAAGGGAAGAAAGAGAGACGCATACAGGGACGGTTCAGGGGACAACAGGGCCCTTACTGTCGTGGTGTTCAAATACTGAGAGATTTCTCCACTCTTGAACGGCATAAACACTTATGCGAGCTAAAGAATTAGATGAGAAAGGGAAAAATATTAAACAAGTGAGAACCAAAACCAGACAATAATCAGAGGAAGACTTTGTGACGGCAATAAAATAAATCCAAATTAATTTGGGCCTGCGAACATGCGAGCAGGTCTATGTGTGAGTGCGCGTGTGTGCGTGTGTGTGTGTCCATGTGTTTGTGTGGGTGTGTGTGCATGTGCATGCGTGCAAACCTTTTTTGTTTGTGTGTGTGTTTGTGTGCGTGCGTCCGTCCATGCATGTGTGTGTGTGTGTGTGCGTCCGTCCATGCGTGTGTGTGTGTGTGCACATGTGTGTGTGTGTGTGTGTGTGTGTGTGTGTGTGTGTGTGTGCGCGCGTGCACATGTGTGTGTGTGTGTACCCTCTCGGATTAGCAAGGGTTCACTAAAGAAAGACCTATGTGGCACATAACCAGACATGGCCTCAGAATATTACCACAGGGATCTGTTTCTCACATATGAAACCACACACACACACACACACACACACACACACACACACACACACACACACACACACACACACACACACACACCCAGTGCCGGGCGGTAAGGGGACGGGGATAGTGTGGGCCCTTAATGAGAAGTCTGATTTTCTCTCAGTGGTCCTTTCTTTTTGTCACAGCTTCATTTGGAGGCTCTTCGTGTGTGTGTGTGTGTGAGGTTGTGAGTGCGTGTGTGTGCGCAACCATGTGTGTGTGTGAGAGGACAATTGCGTGTGTCCGTGCGCGCCTGCGTGTGTGTGTGTGCACATATGTGTACCTGCTCTGGAAACACGATCATTCATTCCACTTTTACTTGTTCCAATGTCCTCATCTTTTTTTTTTTCTGCTTCCTTCTGCCTCTCATTTTTATGTTCCCTGGCCCACTGGGGACACATGCACGCACGGCCTCAGCCAATTGGACATGCCTGAAGAACTCCTCTCTGAAAACCAAATGGGGAAAAGGGGAACAGAGAGAATAGGAGGAGAGAGGAGAGGAGTGAAAACACAAAGCAGGGAGACAAGAGGAGCAGAAGGGGGAAAGCGAGCACCCACATCGAAGGGTGGAAACGGGAAGTGGAGAGGAGGAATTAAATGACTTGAAAACACAGGGATTGATGATACATGATATGAATAATCAAGCTGCTTAAAGTCTCAGATTCCCTGCCCTCCACCTTGGGGATGAGGAGGGGAGCACCGTGGCCTGCTTCCCATGTCCCCCAGAGGCCTCCAAGCGAGGAACCTATCGGATTTAGACACATCTAGCCGCCATTTATTTAGTGGATCTGCTTTATGTTGCTTATTTTTCCTAGGAGGGTGGCCTCACAAACAAACACACCACAACCACACGCACACGCGCGCACACATGCGCTCACACGCACACACACACACACACACACACACACACACACACACACACACACACACACACACACACACACACACACACACACACACACACACACACACGCACACAGTATAAAGTCAGTGTGAGTGAGTCTTTTTCACATCTCACACACATCCTACTTCTTCACACACACACATACACACACACACACACACACACACAAATATATATATAATTTTTTTATTGCCTCTCTCTCAAGTTCCTACCAACTGAGCCAATCGGAACAAGGGCAGGCAACGATGATGACGCAATACTGAATTGCAGCACTGAAATCAAAAGAGCCAATGATGAAAAATGGAATAGCATCACCCCTGCTTCCTCTCTGCTGGACCAGCGAGAAGGAGAGCACACAGCACACAAGGTCCTCGGAGTGATTTCAGAAGACGTTAACAGTTGTTATCAACATGGAATATATATAAATACACACAATATTTTTGCAGCAGCATGTAGGTTCACAAATTACCTAGTGTTATAAAATGTGAATATTTATTTGTGGATATGGAAATTCAAATAATTATTTACTATTGCAACAAGTCAACTTAAATTCTTGCCTGCAAACG
>NC_044050.1:4239349-4241849 GCF_902167405.1 Gadus morhua | reverse complement strand
TAGTTAAGGGAATTCTACTATTACATACATATATGAATATATATATATATATATATATATATATATATATATATATATATATAGAAAGAGAGAGATAAAGAGAGAGAGGGATGAAACTGAGAGAGAGGGATAAGAGCATGAAAGAGAGGGATGAGAGAGAGAGAGAGAGAGAGAGAGAGAGAGAGAGAGAGAGAGAGAGAGAGAGAGAGAGAGAGAGAGAGAGGTTAACACACAATTTATTGAAAAAAATTTGTGAAGTCGTGACTTTAAAATACATTTTTGTATTTCTGTATGTAAAAGGGGAACGGTTTATGGTGGCCCATGTGATTTGCAGACTAACTGTTTGGCTGCGCAGTTGTTTCTATAAAATAAAAACACCAGGAGAGGACGGTAACACAGCTGTGAGGAAGGAGGGAAACAAGATGTCCCCATAAAGGTTTTAAATGGAACACCAGCCGTGATGTCATTCCACCAGCGTCCTGGAAGACAGAGTCAATGGGACAAACCGAGGGGAGGGAGGAAGTGTTTGCTGTACAAGTGAGAGAGGAAATAAAAAGATTTTGGGGCACAAACGTGGAAAGGTTTCACTTCCAAACCTTGCGGCGTGAAGTTAATGAGCTGTGTGTTTGACACAGGTGTCGTGGGGAGATAGGACCCCCTACCCCTCTCTCGCTCTCGCTCACACACATACACGTAAACACACACACACACACGCACACACACACACACACACACACACACACACACACACACACACACACACACACACACACACGTACACACACACGCATGCACATATCCATGCACACATGCATACGCATGCACACGTACATACATACACACACACGTACACACACACACACACACGCGTACACTTGCACACAAACAATGTCCACCATTTTGAACTCAGCTAAAATGTGAAAAACCAGAGAAGCACATGTGACACAGTGTACCGAGATCAAGACACAAAGGTTGCAGAGTAAAAAATGGGGGGGGGAGGGTAGACCAGGAGAGTAGAAAGACACGATGGGGGAACGCTAAGAGAGAGGCTAGAAACAATTGAAGGAGGCAATTCGGAGGCACTGAAAGAGGGGGTTTAAAAATGTAAGAGACCAGGTATAGTAAAGAGTAAGAGAGAGACTAGAGTGAAAAAAAACAAGTAGAGAGATCAATAAAGAAAGAGGGTGAGATGGACGAGAGGAACAGGAGGAAGTTACCAAGGCTCAGTGTGAGCTATGATGAAAGGGCCACGGTTGCCGTGGTGATTAAATGCCAGCAATAGCTTTGTTGCTCCCAATTTAACGAGTGAACCATGTCAGTCCTGATAAGGGATGCAGAGTGAAACACAGGACCCTGATTCCCATCAGAGGATGTCCATTATCTCAGTATCAGGCTCACAAGCTGTACTACAAGAATGAACAGTTCCTGTTCATTTTACAGTGGTAGAGGGGACCTTTTTGGAACCCTTCTAGATATTTTTTATACTCCTGAAAATAACTGAAACTAGACATAGAAATTAAATAGCTTTGGGAATAAAAATATTACAATATTTTTTTGTTATTGTTATTATTTTGGAATATCAATTGACTATAGTAATGCAAAACAAAGAGCTGCTGTTAACAATATCTATACAATACATGATCCAAATATATCAGCCAACTTGAAAAGCCATTATTGTTGAACAGTTATTTACATGTATTATTTTGTATACGATTTATATACCTAATATACAATAAACACACAGCTAATAGAACAATGCACCTTAAGCCAAAAATAGCATGTCTTTAGAAATGTGGATATGTGGATTTATTTTGCAACAATAATTGAATACAATGGAATACAAATATTTGATACTCCACAATAACATCTATGGTTGTTTGAGTTCCTCTTGTTGGAAATTGTAGTTTGGGCCTTTAAGGCCACCATGCTGTTAGTTCCTTGGTCATTTGAAGTAAATGTTTTAGGTCATGAGATAAAATATAAATAAAAAAGGTCAAATCTTTAGAAAGTACTGTTTTATATGTAATGCACACCTGCATTATCCAATTGAAGATAGAGAGATTAGAGTGAGGGACTGACCGTTTGCTGGTCAGAAGCGTTGGCCTGGTTTTCTGCCTTGTTTTTCACCTGATATTCGTGTCGCTTTGGAGGTTAAAGCTGAAGTGACACACGCTAAAAGAAGACAAACAAAAGAAAAGTTAAGAACACTATTTCTGCCTCTTAGCAAATAAACAACAGCGTCTGAGATGGAGAGTCATGGTCATCTGGTGATGTTTGGGGCCGACGGAACAGTGATTCTTGACAGACACCAACAACAAATATTTGACTAAAGGTCTGGATGCTGGGCTCAAAACTGCACATAAGCCTTGACGCCATTACTTATTCAGGAAGTTTATTGGTGTGTTAATAATTGATCATCTAATTAAGGGGGGAAGTTGGGTAGCTGTGGGGTCTGAATGCCTCTTTACCAATGCGCTTTTGGTAAGTGCATGGTTTGGTG
>NC_044050.1:4204349-4234349 GCF_902167405.1 Gadus morhua | reverse complement strand
AGTAGGAGGACAATGATGATGACAATGGAGCTTAGATCTAATGATTTTTCTCAGACGGAGACACTTTTTTTTTTGTTTAAATGTGAATCCTTGTTGTATCTCAGGTGATAAGTACAAAAAGTAAAAGTGTAAGACATAAAATAAAGAGAAAGATGTCACCCATGTTACACACACATGTGCTGACAACCCACTTTGGCAATCAGCAGTTGAGCAGTGATCCCTCATAATGCAGGCCTTGATTTATTTGTTCACCCATCCACTTCTGAACAATTATCGTCTGAACGGTAATGGTCTCCAAAGGCTAAACAATCCCTGGCTGTTCACTCACCGCAGCCAACACAAGCGTCATGTCGAGGGGGCTTTTTCAGTGAGCTTGCGAGTGACAGCGATGAGAGCTGAACTGGTACATTACGGACGTTCATGAGGTTGAACACCTTGTTATGAATCTTTTAGTGTAACACTTATAGTAACAGCACATTTATTTGGCATTATGTAGCATTGGCTTGGTAAGTTTGGTATTATTTTCAACCACACAACTCTCATCTTAATTTAAAACCATACCTTGTCACTTAATGACTTCTCCAAAACGATTTGAAATTGTGTCTAAAGAATAAAACACAACTTCCAATGTCTCCATAATTGGAATACTTTTTAAATAATTGAACAAAATTGTCAGGAGATTTTTCACAGTTCAGTACAGTGTAATGTATTGTACTGTAAATACATTACACTGCATCTAGTAAAATTAAAAAAGAGAAAAGTAAAAAAGGGAGAGTGAGATCTGCATGTAGAAATGACTCGTATTTGCATTTCAGATTTGTGCGTTCGTGAAAATATTTATTGTGCTTGTATTTAGGATATTCTTGTGTACAAAAAAGTTCTGTCCGTCTAAAAAGGTTTTCAAGTAGTGGGTGAGATCCTCCAATGCCAAAATCATCAGTGCAAATCATATGTCTCAAACCTGTCGGCACTAATAATACTCAGCGTGATTAGTGCCAACAGAGCTGTGTGTCCGTAAAACATTTTGTCAGTTTAAAAAAGATTAGTAGAAGGAGGTAGGCCCAGCTCTGCTCAGAACCACAGGAGCCAATAACATCACTCTGACTCTAAGGTGTCATCATATTTTAATCTCTTACCCACTTCCGCCTGTGAACAAAATTCCATGAGAAAATGACCCTACCGATGTGTTTGATTGGCTCAAACACATTTGAGCTCAAACACATTTGAGCCAATCAAATATATACATAATAAATCCTAAGTCAATCCCATTGTAAATACATTTGAACCTACGATTTAAGATCATAAAGTGGGGCTATTTCTAGGTTATACAATATTTCTCAAAAGAAAGGAAATGCTTTTCAAGTAGAATGTTCTTTATAATAATAATGATACGCATAAATAAGGCCAGCCATTATTAGACCACAATATACCAACTAACAATACAGTTAACCCACACAGGCAGAGACCAGAGACCATTAGCCTGTCTCTTTAGTTATTTGGGAGGGGTGATCCTGCCTTGACTGCTGCACACATACATGAGAACATACCTGTGGTGAGTCTGTGTTTAAGTACAGTATTAAAGTATTCAGGGTTGTAAGGGGTTAATTATGAAGGAATTAAAAGTTACACAAGCTGGGAAAAAGGGCAAAGCAAAATATTCTTATTATCCATAATATCTACAATAATGTGTTTACACACCACACTCATGCATGCACGCACACACAAAAACCCATGCATGCACCGACACACACACACACACACACACACACACACACACACACACACACACACACACACACACACACACACACACACACACACACACACACACACACACACACACAAACACACACACACACACACACAAACACACACACAGCCAGAGTTCACTTCATTCCTCTGGGTCACTAGCAAGTCTCTCACATAAGGCACCATGCCATGTGAAGGTGTGAGGGTCAGTGGGTGGAGCGACAGAGAGACGGAGAGAAAGGGTGAGATAATATTGAACTGGTGTTTTTGCGAGTTCATTCTCATTCAATGCAGGGCATTACTTACACACATTAATGAGCTCACATCATTTCATAAAAAAGTACATGTGACGTTTTTCTTAGTGATTCAAATGTCCAATACTAAATGGGAAAGTGCAATGTTTTGTTTATGTGTTGGTATGGAATTATATTTGTAATTTGTTTCATATTGTGTGAATACACTGCAGTATTATAAGTAGTTTTAATGCATAGATTGTTTTCTCCGTACCTTCTCATTAAAAAAAAGGAACCACTTCCCAAAGATGGAGCACTTTACTGCAGCATGGTGCCCCCTGCTGAGGGGATTCTGCCTTCTAATGACTTTTCCACCAACACTGGAATCTAAGGTTAGGAAGGCTTGTTAACGGAGACATCAATCAATTCTCTTCTCTAGATAGTAAAATCCTGATCCCGCCATTAAGAGATAAGATAAAACTTCAGACGTCCCCAGAGGGAAAACAAAGGGTGCGAAAAGTCTCAGTTTCTGCTCTAATTAAATCCATCCGTGAACTGAATTTGTTTCCAACCCAATATATATATTTAGTTTCTCAGACACTATGGAGTGCAGTGGCCCATTAATTCACTAATGAACCAGGAGAATCTGTCCCGGAATCACGTCAACACTTCGGTATACATTTGTTATACAACTTTCTGATTTGACAAAATTGCCTTTTGGTAATATTTAGTAGAGAAGCATCTCAGGTTGTAAGATAATAATTTTAGCAGTTCTTCTCTCAGGTGTTGAATGAAAACGCATCTCTTATCCGCAGGAAAGCCTGACTTTAAGACATTTACCGGACGGATTAATGCTTTGGCAAAGATCAAACTTATTTGGTCTATAGCATCAGGGCATTTTATCGATGAGAAATACAATTATTATTTTTTACTCCGAAAAGAAAATACCGTAAAAAACAGACAATGTACATCTGTTTGTGCCTGTGCGTGTGTGTATGTGTGCCTGCATGTGTGTATGTGCCTGCGTGTGCGTGTGTGTGTGTGTGTGTGTGTGTGTGTGTGTGTGTGTGTGTGTGTGTGTGTGTGTGTGTGTGTGTGTGTGTTTGTGTGCGTGTGTGTGTGTTTGTGTGTGTGTCTGTGTGTGTGTGCATGTGTGTTTGTGTGTGAGAGAGAGAGAAAGTCAGGCTTCGTTGTCCTTCACCATATTGTCAAAGATAGATATTGAACTCTGTAGTATTTTTTCTGTATTTTCCGGGATGAATGTACAGAGCTATAGCAAGAGCAAAAGATCATTATAAAGCAATGTGTCTTGAAAGCTTGTAGTTCTCTGACACAAAAGATCTCACTGGCTTTCTTTCACAAGAGAAATCAGTGATGTGAACCCCTATACAAAAGAACAATGTCAATTTAGCACTGCGGAAACAACTTGTACCTGTCAACAGATGCCAGCGCGATGAAGCAACATCCACAAACATATTCTCCAACCTGCTTCTAAATCCAGTCTACATGGACACAAACAGCATTGCTTATCGTGGCTGCAATACCTTGAGTGCATGTGTACATATTCTAGTAATCTAATAATGACAAATTGATGGTTCGGTCTTATTTAGGATTCTGAATGTCACTTTTTTGTCAAACGATTTATTATGTATGAGTGCAAAACAACAAAAAAAAAAGTCCTTTGCTGTAAGATATTTGAACGGACGAATCCCTTAAAAAATGTGTCTGATTGCTAGAAACAATACATAAAAGTGATATTTTATATTACTTTGATTTATAAAAGTAATATTTAAATGATCACTTCAGAAATTGCTTTATTGTCTTGCATTAACTGGTATCGTTTTGTGCGTAGAACCTATGTGCATGGATATAGTAAGGAACAAGGTGTGGGAAAGTAGAAATTATATTTAATCCAACACAGAAAAAAAAACTAAAACCAAAACTTTGCCAGCCTGGCTAGGAGCTGAATTATTCCCCGTGTCCAGGGTCCAATCAGGACACTAAGAGGTCTCGCTACAGAGCAGCCAAAGGAAGAGGACTGGAACCTTCAATAAAACCAACCAACACAAACCAGTACCTGTGCAGGAGAGTCTTAAAGATGGCTGTTAAAAGGTGCATGGAATTACCCAAAATATAAACTTCCCTAGAATACTCCCCTCCCTCCCTCTCTAATCAAATTCAGAACAAATGGAAAGTAGAGTTAATGATGATAAAGAAGGATTATAACTGGTGGGAGAGGAGGTTACGTGCCATTTTCCTGTCTACAGTATATTAGGAGTAGAGCAGCCTTTGATCTTAATTTGATGTCTTTTCCCCAAGTAATGGTATGTTGAAAGATTGTATGATTACACCCATTGTAAATATTGTAAGCTTCCCACTGTAAGCCCATTGTAAAACCGCGTTAAGCCCACGTTAAAACACTGTTCTGTCTTCTCCTCACACTTTATTCACCGTGGAAAAGGTATTTTTTATTTAACTAACTAAAGTTGAATACCACAGAAAATACAAGATTTCCTCACATGAACACAGCTTCATATGATTTCTGAATATGAATGTGTGTGGTTAAAATCAAAGTCAGTAGTCAAATCCCAAAGTACTGGAGATTTACATTTTACATTTAGGGCATTTAGCAGACACTTTTAAACAAAGCGACTTGCAATAAGTATGGAGATAAATGTATTCAGTTCCCTCAGATTTATCCAACATGGGCTGGAATCCACTTTGCACTTAATGCAGTGTGTGTGACCAGTTAGGAGCTTCTAATATGATTGGCTAGAGGCTGGCTGTCGCTATGACTACGGCTCCAGGATGCTGTGGGCTGAGCACATACTACAAAATGAGAAGGTTGGACACACTGACCATGGACCCAGTGATCCACCCAGGTCCAGGTCCAGTCCAGGCTGGACAGATCCCACATATCCAGAGTCCACCCCCAGTCATGTTCCTCTGAGTCCTGCCTCAGGCCTCACGCCGAGCTGGCCTGCCTGCTCCCAGCAACTCCTGGCCCAGAGAGACGGAGCGTCCTGTGGACAGTGATCATGGTCTCCAGCCCGTCACGCCGCATGCCCTGTAGGCTGTGGCAACTGGCATGTCAGAGGTCATAGGTCACCGGAGAGGCCACACCACATGCCAGTGTTTCAAACCAATGAGCACCTCCATCTTCCATTCCATTTTTTTTTCTTATCAGCATTGGTGTAATGTATGTTTCACTAGTATCTTACCATTTAAAACAATACATTTATAGTTGTTGTTTCATGTGCGTATTTTTGGATGAACGTGACAAACAAATAATTTGGTTATAATTACCATAAACACATCGTAGTTTTAGTTTTAGGGCCATGTGTGCATACGCTTATTATTGCC
Source organism: Gadus morhua (assembly GCF_902167405.1). Taxonomy (NCBI): domain Eukaryota; kingdom Metazoa; phylum Chordata; class Actinopteri; order Gadiformes; family Gadidae; genus Gadus; species Gadus morhua. Next base: position 4,229,004 of record NC_044050.1, on the reverse strand, counting down.
AAGGTAACTTGTTATGTAGAGGTGATGAGGTGGCCGTGTGTACTCAGACGGCGTTGAAACCAACTGACAGCTTAAGATGATAATTAGTTAAAAAATTAAAATAGAGTGTAGAACAGAAAGGGGGGGCGGAGAGCGAGGGGATTTTTTTCTTTGCTCTCGCTCTTTTAAACTCCCTAATAACGACAGCGGCTTTAGGGAGGAAGATTTCAAACAGTGTGGACTGGGAGACAAGCGTCTTCCTTGCAAATAATTATTTGACCCTTGGCATTGTCAACAGGACTTAATAACCCCTTAATGTTACATAGTTTATTTAGTTATTTATATTTTGCCTTATTATAAACGTATCTTTATAATCAGCAGTTTAACAGAAATACATGGAAAAATACCACGCACAACTTAGTGAACAATTTAATGATGTTCCTCCGAGTTCAATGTGTTGGTTATTGGGTCGAGGGTTAGGCTGAAGGAGTCTTGATAGACCCATTTTGCCGATGCTACACACACACAAACACACACACACACACACGCTCTCTCACACACACACACACACACACAAACACACACACACACACACACACACACACACACACACTCAAACATATACGCCACACAACCATGCACAGACACAAATACACATACACGCAAACACACACACACACACACACACACACACACACACACACACACACACACACTCAAACACATGCAAACACATAAACACGCATGCACAAACACACACACACAAAGAAACACACACTCTCACGCATACACACAGGCTTAAACATATGCAAACATACACACACACACACACATTTTTTAATCGCACATTTACAGGTGGGATTAAAAAATAAATTTAAATATTTGGGCAGAAAATGTAAGGAGAGATAAAAAAGAGCAACCGCAGGCATTTACGTGAGCAAAAGAGACATGATGAAATCATATATGCAAGTAGAACAGCAGACAAAAGAAAAGGAGCACAGGAATAACATGATGAAGATATACAGCAAACTGTATTTGCACAGATGAGATTGGAAAGAAAACAGATCTTTCCGAATGTGTGCTTCCAGCCTACATCCCAGTTCCTACAGCTCATCTTAACACAAGCTCTATAGCAATTAACAGTGAAGTTAACGTACTGCTGTCGTCATTAAATTACGATATTTAATGTTCTACAACGTAGAACAGGCCTAGTGTCCTCTCCAAACTGTATGTGAGCAACCGGTAATTATGCAGGATTACCAACGTTTTATGCTCATGCTAAACATTTTTTGTTAATTAATATGTAGCTTGTCATAAATCAAAATAAAACAAAGCGACCATTGAATGCATGAGTTTTAACCTCCTTTCATGTGATAAAATGTAAATTGGCCGAATGAAAGTTTCTAGAAAGGCAAGGAGTATAGGAAATGTGGAGTCTGTGCGGACCTGATGGTGTGTGTTTGTGTGTGTTTGTGTGTGTTTGGGTGTGTTTGTGTATGTTTGTGTGTCTGTGCTGATGTTGCCGGACCGGCCGAGGTGAGAGGGTGGTGCGTTTAAAAAGGGAGGTCTGAATGAGTAGAGAGGAACTGGGGGCAGAGATCAAGGCAGCCAATAATGGAAGAACACGGAGGGACAAAGGGAGCGCGATGGGCACCAAGGACGGGATGGGGGGGGGGGGAGGTAAGAGCAGCATGGAGAGAAGGAGCGCCGGGAGAAGGTGATGGGAGGACACTGAAACGTGGGGGAGGGCACAGGGAAGAGAACAAGCAGGCTAGAAGGTTGAATAAACATGTCAATGGCGATGCACTAGGAAACTTCCAGTCCCTAAAGAATTAGGAGGAGGCGTGGATGGGGGAGTGTGTGTCTCGCTGCAGCACCATCACACAGCACCCTGTCAGTGGCTGCTCAATGGACGGTGGAGTGTGTGTCTCGCTGCAGCACCATCAAACACCACCCAGTCAGTGGCTGCACCCAGGATGGCGGGGTATGTATCTCACTGCAGCACCATCAAACACCATTATAGGTCAGTGCAACGTTACAGGGAGCACGGTTGTTTAGTAGGTAACACATTGCGTCATAGGATGTTTTGCAGCTGCACTGTTTGAGCACGGCACCAGGAGAAGTGACGCCGACACACCGGATCAGGGCCAGTTAAGCGAGGGCTAATTAACGGAGAAGAAGGCATGGATGAAACAAACGTTTCATCCATGCCAGAGAGAATGACAGCAGAGGCTGAGCCGAGGAGACGGCGAGCATCCCAGGTCAGGCCATTAGTTTGAGAGCACATTGTTATACAATCCAATCCGTTTCTGTCAGACAAAGCCTCCTAACATTCCACAGGGGGCGTCGTGGCACTAACTATGTAGACACGACCGCCCAATCAGTGTAGCCCCTCACCCCTGGTGGTGCAGGGGGGTTGGGGAACTCGCTGGTCCCGCTCTGTTTAATGTGCAAGGTTCACGCTTTTGCAACCAACAGCGTGACCGCCGTGCGTATTGATTTTATCCGATGGGAAGACACTATTGACAACAAATATGAGGATACATTTTCCGTTGTATTAACAACATAGCTACGCATTGGTAATGACCAACATTCAACTGAAAATCAGAATGACTTCATTGTCTATATATATTGAAGAAGTACAGACATATGACTATCGCCATGTACACTTACATTACATGTTGGAGTCACCATGATTATTGAATGGGAGGTCATGGTTTAAATGTCAAGGACCCTTCAAGGCCAAGTAAACCCCCGTTTTCAGCTTGAAATCAAACACTGTGAGATTTATCTAGGAGTTAGTATCGTGGTTGGGTATGTGTGTTATAATGTTTAGAACACTCAGAGGCTGATTAAAGAACAAAATGTGATGGATGCGGGCTCCAATAGAACATAATGGCTCCAACATTTGCGGGTTATGATACACTTCATATTCTGCCAATTCTGCTGTCCACGTGGATAGACGCTCACCTCATTCAAAGACTTTCTCAAAACGAAATATTCTTTAGATTACCTTATATTTTCTTCCATCGTTTTCAAACCCTAAACTAATCCTAAACTTCAAAAAGAAACATTTTGCGCCATCTTTTTATGCACCTTGATGCATTGAAATCATGGGCAAGGTAAGTGATACTGTTATAAACATAAAAATAAATATGAGTAATGAGTGCAAAACCACAAGCATTCACCACAAGATTAATTTTGATAAATAATATATGGAAGGCTTTATATATTTTAAATTTGTTAACTAATAGGTCATAGCTTATAGGAGAGATTATTTTAAATTGAACACAAAAGTCCCCACGCTGATAGAGTAATTCAATCATGTAGATGTATCAGACTTTTCACATGTGCCCAAGGCCGCCTTAATGCACGGGATTGCCTGGGCTGAAGCCCCAGGGCCTACGCCGATCGGGGGGCCTATCATGAGCTGCAGTAAAAAAAAAATTAAAAAAAATATATATTTTTTTAATTTATATTTTATACTGGCCCATGATAGGCCCCCAGATCGGCGAAGGCCCAAGACAATGTGATTTTTTTGTTTGGGGCACATAAAGATCAGAGGCCTATCATCAACCACCCCCCCCCCGTCAACAAACCTCTCAAAGATATGGACCCCCTCCCCCAGAAGACAAGTGAGGTTTCATCTGAACACATGAGGAGAGATACAGGACCTTAAGCCTACAATGAGGCAGCCGGACTCCACCTTCGGTGAGTTACTGTTGCATCCCATGGGATATTGTTATTACCAGTTTCCTCTGTTTCATAGCTTCAGGCACAGTTCAAGCCTTTCTCTATTTACTGCTGTCAGCCAGGCAGAGCTGTGCGGGAGACAAGGCTCATGGGCTGGACTTGTGTAGCTACCTGCCAGTTCACAAAAAACCTGAGCCTTGCACATGGGGTGGAACATGACCATGTGGCTGGACAGAGATGAGAGCTCTCTCACATTGAAACCTCTGAAGACTGTTTGTGTGTGTGTGTGTGTGTGTGTGTGTGTGTGTGTGTGTGTGTGTGTGTGTGTGTGTGTGTGTGTGTGTGTGTGTGTGTGTGTGTGTGTGTATGTGTGTGTTTGTGTGTGTGTGTATATATGTGTGTGTCTGCATGTATTTGTGTGTGTATGTGTGTGTGTTTAAGTGAATGTATGTGTTTGTGCATATGTGTGTGTGTGCATATGTGTGTGTGTGTGTGTGTGTGTGTGTGTGTGTGTGTGTGTGTGTGTGTGGTATATATATATATATATATATATATATATATATATATATATATATGTGTGTGTGTGTGTGTGTGTGTGTGTGTGTGTGTGTGTGTGTGTGTGTGTGTGTGTGTTATTGTGTGTGTTTATATGTGTGTGTGTGTGTGTGTGTGTGTGTGTGTGTGTGTGTGTGTGTGTGTGTGTGTGTGTGTGTGTTATTGTGTGTGTTTATATGTGTGTGTGTGTGTGTGTGTGTGTGTGTGTGTGTGTGTGTGTGTGTGTGTGTGTGTGTGTGTGTGTGTGTGTGTGTATTTGTGTGTGTGCATACATGCGTGCGTGCGTGTGCGTGTTCGTGTGTGTGTATGTGCGTGTGTGTGGATTCTTGAATTCCGGGCCATGTTATCACGGGGCAGGTGGGGGGTGGGGCTGCTGAATCACAGGAAGGAGGTCCACATCGTTTCCAACCCAGTGTCTCTGGTCTGCATGTGCAACACTAGAGTCACTATACTGTCGTCAGATTATCAGTAGTAGAGAGTAGTGACGCAGTTATAATACAAAGTTACTGTAGCCGTGAAACCGGGAACCCTCAAACATCTCCCCAGCTGTTGAAGACGTCCGACCGTTGTACTATTTGCAAAGGAACATACATACAACAAACATCAACCAATGAGCATTCACTGCCACTCGCCAGCATCATGTTCTCAGGACATTACATTATCATGCTTCACGTTCTCATGAAATCATGTTCTCATGACATCATCACACATTGCCCTGATTAAAACTGCAGGAAGAGAGACACCTTCCACCAATAATTTCATTATAAAGTTACCAATCCACCTCTAAAGTTAGAAGAAATCTGTCTTTTTGAGTAGGAATGTCTTGTCAAATAGTCTCTAACATTTAGTAAACCTGAATTTGCTGAATCTAGGGATTCATAACATTCACACATTCTGATACACGTAACAGTTTAGTTTATCTGTCTATCACATGTTTTTTTCTTCAGTCAGATGTACTTATTGTAAATCATTGTGGATAAAAGCGTCTTCTGCTCAATGCCTGAATGCAATCTATGCAATTTGAATCGATTAGGCATATTATTCTTATTTTAACATTTGTTGTTAAAATAACTGCTACATGCTGCTACGGCATGTAGCAGCCACTTTTATCCAAAGTGACTTACAATCAGTACATTTGCCCGAAGAATGAGAAACAATAATATATTGCCGTCGGTACAGTAAGGATGTTAATAGAAACAATTGACAAGCACCAACAATCGCTAGGTTAAGCCATTCCCAGTACACAAAAAAGATAGTGTTTTGTTAGGTGCCTGCAGTATTTGGTCTGATATTCTATTCTACCGTTCCTTCAACCTATGTTATCAAATGCCCTGATGACAAGATAACAATGAAGACTTGAAGTGACCAAATAAAATCCTCACCTACTCACCACTCTAAGGCCGATCTAGGCATGTCTGCGAGTCACATGACCTTGTGTCCATTGTAATCAAGATCATGTCCTCCATTATTTGCAGGCAATGGAAGAGATTTCACTATTTTTCCTGCATCACTGTAGACACCTGTCCCAGGAATAGGGAATAGTTGAACTCTGGTAAGAATTGGGAGTGGACCGTATTGGGCTTTCTGTCAGTACTTCAACACCTCTGAGCTCAACTGAAATTCTCATGACGGCGTATGGCTTCATGTTTTCCAGCAAACACACTTTGACAGCTGTACAGAAGAAATTATGTTTTTGCTATTGACAGGTCTACATATAAATACACATTTGTAAATGACCCCTTCATCAAACTGCCCTCTCTTTCTTCCTTTCAGATACAAACCTATTCAATTATTCTTGTTCTTCAGATAATGTGTTACCGATTTTTTTTTAAATTTCAGCAAAAAAAAAGGACCTTTATTCAAATCGCCATCATCTTCAGGAGTGGTTTGTGTGTCTGTTTATGTGTCCTACAATGAGAGAGAATAAGGCTGGATGTGCAGCCAGGCTGATATAACTGCTAATAATTGATGTGACAATGTCTGAAGGTAAGGTGCCAACCAAAATGAGTCATGTCCTGAATAAATCCTCTCTCTCCATGACACACGCCATGTGTGCCTGTGTGTGTACTTGTGTGTGTGTGTGTGTGTGTGTGGGTGTGGGTGTGCCAGTGTGTGCCAGTGTGTTTATGCATGTGCGTGTACCTGTGAGTGTATGTGTGTGCGCGTGCGTGTGGGTGCCTGTGTGTGTGTGCCTCTGAGTGTGTGAGTGTGTGTCTGTACTTGTGTGCATAATCGAGGTCAAAATTATTTTAAATTTGATAATTATTAACTATCCCTTAAACATAATACTCATTCCATTGTCTGCTTGAGAAGAAGCATTTTTACTCTTAATCCGTCCAATGAACCACATCTGAAACTCATCACAACCGTGTTGGCTTTGGAGTCTAAAATACACAGAAACAGAATGAGGAATTGTTACCTGTGTTTGAGGTTCTCCATGACTAATGCCAATCATCAGACCTGTCTGATTGTCTCAAGCCAGTGGGCTGCGTGGGGGGAAGCTGTGCTCATCCCCAAGTAGGCACTGGAATCCAGCTCTGCTCACCACTAAACGTTGACAAGCTGAAGGTGATGCACCAGACTTACCCACACAGTAGTCCATTAGGACAGACCAATGGCTGGCACCGCCTTCTTTCAATGCTCTGACTTACACATAGCTGCTCTTGGTTGCCTCATTCTGAGTAACCAGAGCCAGAGATCCAGGAGATACAAGGTATTCCAGCTACCATATACACCACAGGCTATATAAAGATATCCCCCCAAGAAACGCAACCCAGGTAGGCCATTGTAATGCATAGCTTAATGCCATGTTGTGATTGGTTGTGAAACCTAGGCTCCTGTTCTGAAAATCTGTATCCGGTTACTCAACGTGTGTCTTCATTACAGACGTCTCGACTGAAGCATCACTAACATCTGCAGGAAGCACCTGGTTCTTCTGGGGCTTTTGATAGGGAGTTAGTAGGGTTTTGAATCACTTTCTGAGACCTCTGACATATTTTACATTGGCCTAAAACTGCTGAGTGTGTTTTGTTAGACATGAGGTAGCCATCCGTTATTAGTGAGTGAAATATGCAGCTCCATTTTTGACCGCTCCTGACTTATTTGCGACAATTCAGGCCGTCTTTTCCTTGATTGGTTGGGGGAATCCATCCTGCCTGTCATTCACTGGGGGCTGAAATGCATCACATCTCAATGGTGAGGAAACGTAGGGAGGGCGGGAGCAGAAATCATGCTCTCTGCCGCCCTCTGGAATCGTACCTTCTACATCTATTTCCCATCTTACATATTAGCTTGCTGAAATGCATAGAGATGATGATGCATTCGTCCACTGTATGTGCATGTTTGCTTGTGTGTGTGTGTGTGTTTGTGTATGTGTGTGTATGTGCGCGTGTGTGTGTGTGTGTGTGTGTGTGTGTGTGTGTGTGTGTGTGTGTGTGTGTGTGTGTGTGTGTGTGTGTGTTTGCATGCCAAGCGTGTGTGTGTTTATATCAGTGTTTCTGTGTATGTGTGTGTGTGTGTGTGTGTGTGTGTGTGTGTGTGTGTGTGTGTGTGTGTGTGTGTGTGTGTGTGTGTGTGTGTGTGTGTGTGTGTGTGTGTGTGTGTGGCAGTCTAGGCCATGTGCATAGGCTGGTGGTCAGTGGACTTAACATCAGTGGACTAAGTAAAAGAAGGGCCAGACAGCTAGCTAAGTACTGCTCAATATCAACTGTTATAGGGAGCATGTTCATCTGGAAAAGGAGATGTTTCCTGTACCCTTAATGATGCACTCCCATAACAAGATGTTTGTTGGTCAAATAGTTGTTGGATAATTCATCACATTTGGTTCCTAAAATGATATTAACTTGTAATGTGGAATCAAATAAAGTACATAAAATGTGTGTGCGTGTGTGTGCGTGTGTGTGCGTGTGTGTGTATGTTTTGTCAGCAGAGGTAGAGGCAGCAGTTTTGGTGGGGCACCTCATTTAAGATGGTGATTTTGTCATTATGTAGATGAAATTACTTCACTTGCATCTCCTCCTGATTGTCTGGCGCGCTACACATGTCCTGTAAGTGTCAGCATGCATATTTGTTTGTATGTGGGTGAGTGCTACATAAAAAAGCCAATCATGTACAATTGTTTTCTTGAAACAAGCCTTTTAGTTAATGGGAATGTGATAAAGGGCATGGCATTTGCGTCTTCTTGTATATTGCTTCATTAGCAACATTCATTATTGAAAAAATACCCAACCAAACGTCAAGGCAAACAATTCACATTCCTTCTAAGTTCTGTCCTGCAATACTACGTTCATAGTACGAACATTGGCTGTTGTGTGTGTGTGTGTGCGTGTGCGTGTGCGTGTGTGTGTGTGTGTGTGCCTGCTTGTGTGTGTGCGTACATTACAAACATTCTTTTATCAGTATTTCTCACAAGGAATGTCCTGCTGTGTGGTTGCATGGGTGTGCCTCTAAGTGTCTGTGTGTGTGTCTTTGAATGTGTGGTTGCGTGTGTGTGCCTCTAGGTGTCTGTGTGTGTGTCTTTCAGTGTGCATGTGTGTTTGTTGTGTACATGTGAACAGGTGTGTATATCTGAGTCTCTGTAGGTCAGCTGCGTTGATGAGGTAATCATTAGGCATCAAGCCATGAAATATAGATTATGCCAATGCTTTGTTTATCATTGGTTTTCCAAAGAATGCAAAAAACGGAAAGAAAACATCCTTGCAGAAGGAGAGCAAGAGCCAGAGAGACAGGCAGGCGATTTGGAGGATTAACATCGGGGAATTACACTGTTTTCAAATGCCAGACACTATCATGACAAAAAGAGATATACAGCGATGCACAGCGGTCTGCTTGAATTTCACAGCTTCAATTTGGTGATTATGTCGGCGTAATTAACAACTGTCGTTGCTCCGTTCGAGCAGAAAGTGTGTTGTGACCCCAGCGGAAAGGAGAGTCAAGTGTAATGCGTGGTAAATTGTCAGAAGCACTTCACACTTCAGGAGTCAAGAGAACAACAATTGTCAACGTCTTAGACCCATGTTGTGTTTCCTAGTATTTGTTTAACATTCTTTGAATAAAATGGAAGGCAAAGAAGAAAGAACACATATGACGACAAATAGGAACGAATGGAAGGAAGGAATAAAACGTGGATAGAAGGATTGATGGGCTGGTTTGGTTTGCAATATTACCCCCCATTACTTAAAGTGGTCCAATTATTCTCTGGAACTCTTATTGTAAGTCCCTCTCAGCTACGGTGGAACAGCCAATCCCATGCTCCGTCTCCAGCCGCCACCAAAATTTTCCCCTTCCAGCCTAGCAACAAGCCCCCCTCCTCAGCAACGAAGGCAGACCTTTTAACATCTCCTTAATTTTAACTAAATGATTTGTGTGTTGCTACATTGCCTTTTGAGTTATGTTCTCCATTACTTTATTTGCTAAACGGTAATAACCACCCAAGACACAACATGATATTTGATCCAATGAACATTGTCAAATGAATAATCAAAATGGCTTCCATTAACGACTGGCTGGTTGTCCATTGCATTCAGTGCATGGCTCAAAGCTTTCTTGACTAAATCACAGCTACCGGGGAATCGTTCAAAAGGGGTTCCCCGATTGTTAATGTGGCTGACCGAAAATCCTTGAAATCAGCAGAATCAGAAAAAAAATGTCCTGCAATATTTCTTGCAAATGAACACCATCAAATTGGAATTCAAAATGGAATTTGCGTTCATTTGATCAGATTTAATAGAACAATTGCCTTTGAGTTGGATACCTCAGGATATGAGGAATATAGTCAGCTTCTATCTTTTATAACGTGAAGAGGCGTAAGATTGGTCTTCCATGCTTTCCTCCTTTTACTAACAGTGTATAATGACATTTTATAATGCAATTACTGCAGCCCAGCAATTATTACAATTTAAGAAGGGCCAGATTTGTGTCAACCAGTGTGACTGGGGGGCCTGCGGGATTTAAATTTGATGTGATATATTTTTTATGATTTTATCTGCTAGAGTGTATTTTTCATGTTTTCTGGGGTCGTGTTTTTTGTTCGTCTGTAAAACAGTAATACTGCCATTGTAAAAATAAAAATACAGATCTGCCCATGCTCCATAGCATAAATAATACTTTAACCTCTGCTGCTAGGAACACGGGAATGATTTGAATAATATTTGGTTCGCGCTCCGAGTGCAGCGTATCAAACGCTTATCCCTTCCCCCTTTCCCAGGTTACCGTGTGCTGCGTCCCGGGGAGGCAACGCACAGCCCCGTAGTTTCTGACTCACTTCAAAGAATACCTTCCCCTGCTCTCCGTCTCCCTCACTTACACCAGCCCCCCCCCCTCCCTCTGTGCTACGTGCCAACATGCCACGATGGAGGAGCAGTAATTACTGAAACCAGATAGAACAGACCAGGGGCGCATTCTCTGTGCCAATTTGTGGGCCACCTTCACGGCCGGACGTGTGGGCAGTGTCACATGTTGCTCTCCTTCCCTTTGGACCAAAGTTCTCTCGTCACCCCCCAACATTGGCCGTCTCGCATAGTGTTATAGTTACATTATTAAAGTACAATTGTATATATTGTTGTATATTCCTTTATACTATTGTGAACCAGGTTTTTTTCCCAATGAAAGAAAGGAATTTAATTGACAGTCTAAAATGGTGTGGTATTGCAAATGGCCACGGGGCTAGGTTTAAATTGGCTCTGGAGCATTGCATTGCCTGTTCCTCGTACGTTATGAAATGGCATGGGACTTTGGCCAAGTGCCAAAATGGCCAATCGTTATGAAGAGCGGGAGATTCGGCGACAGAAAGAATCTGCTCAAAATTTTAACTGGGCTATTTAATCTTTATTTTTCTCTTTTGTTCTTTTTTGATATCCACTCCCACTGTGCGAGTCTTTTAACTATGTCTCTCTTTGTCTCTCTCATGCCCGTTTTGTCTTCCTATCCCTTGGCTCTCCCTCTGTTCTTGCCCAGTCGGCCACCACAAAAAAAATAGAACAGCCATGAAATTGTGAGTGTATACACCAATAATGGCTTTGCACATCTTCCTTCGCTCCAGGGTAGAGAATGGGTGAATACATGTTATATTCAAGGCCACTGAAACAAATGAACTTGGTGTTTCAAATGAACAGCTCCTAACAAAATGTTGTTGACAATTAAATCCAACCTACACTCCATACGACAACACTGCTGAAACAATCTGATACTATAGTACCAATGTGTGTCGTTCACACTCTCTCTTGGTCTCCCTCTCTCTTTCTCGGAGTGGACACTTAGCCTGAACAGGCTCGGAAATGCTTGCCGAAGATTGTTTGCCGACTTTTGAAAACCAAAGGATGTGAACATTAAAAAGAGGGAGAATGAAAGAGAGAGAGAGAGCACCTGAGCTTGGATGAGAGAGAGAGCGAGAGCGAGAGCGAGAGAGAGAGAGAGAGAGAGAGAGAGAGAGAGAGAGAGAGCGAGAGAGTGATGAAGAAATAAAACCGTTTTGAGGAAAAAAAATCTAGGTCACCAATTTTACTACGATTTCTGTTTTTTTCCCCTCACATTGTTGCTGAGCAGCTTTGGGCCCCCCGCTGAGGTGCAGGAACCTAGCACTCTCATTGGACGACGAACTGTGATGCAGACATGCGGGATGAGCAGGGAAAGCACCGATTCGCTTTCTTACAGGCGTGCACTCTGTGATTGGGAGGGATGTAGCAACATAAAAGGGGTGTGGCTGAGGTGGAGTGAGGCAGGGGTGATGCTTCCCCCCTGCTAAGATACTATGGCACCCTGGGGTGGAGTAGGGTGAGGTAAGGGGGTATGAAAGTGTTTGAGTGTGCGTGTTTTAGTGCGTCTTAGTTTGGTGTGTCTTTATGTGCTTGTGTGTGTCTGTGTGTGTGTGTGTGTGTGTGTGTGTGTGTGTGTGTGTGTGTGTGTGTGTATGTGTGTGTGTGTGTGTGTATGTGTGTGTGCGCACGTGTGGGTATATGCGTGTGCTTGTGTGTGTGCGCGCGCGTGTGTGTGTGTTTGTGTGCTTGAAGGGGCATGAATAAAATTTAGGAAAAGGGGGGGAAAGTAGATGGAATTGTGATGCAGCAGAGCAACAAAGTGATTGGATGAAGCAGAGACATGAGAGCGAACTAATGATTGGTGAGAGAAAGAAAATAGGGGTGAGTGGGCTAATCCCGTCTTTGCTACCAGCAGGTGGCATCTGTGTGAGTGTGTGTGTGTGTGTGTGTGTGTGTGTGTGTGTGTGTGTGTGTGTGTGTGTGTGTGTGTGTGTGTGTGTGAGTTTGTGTGTGTGTGTGTGTGTGTGTGTGTCTATTCTAGTGAAACTGCGATGAAGGATCTATATTTCCTTGCAGTTTAGAATCCAAAATGTCTTGGTGAATGTACACTTTGAATTCACCATACGAAAATTCCCATTCCCTCATTCCCAAGCACTAGCTCTTTTTATAAATGTCTCTAGAAAATGAGCAAAACATCTTGAATGAATTGCATTATACGTCCTCCAAATAAACAGGGGCTGCTAGATCTATGTATCACGCTAGATGAAGTATAGAAGCGTCACTGACACAGAACTCAATTCCCAAGTTTGAGTCAGGATTTTTCTGTGCAGAACACGTGAATGATAAGTAGAGCACGCCGCATGACTTCCGTGTTTGCTCTGGTAACGCCGGAAAACACACTTTAGTTCAAATTGACTGTCCTTATTTAGATTGGTGCTCCACAAAGACATCAAAGACTCAATGTGTGTCTGCAGATGTCATTTGTGAAATGTGAGCCTTTTAGGGTTACTGGTGATAGTAAGAAGTCATAGTGTGTTCCTGGCTCCATTCATTGGCCGTCGCCTCGGTAAATCACTGAGGCTTGTAGCGGGGAGCTCTCTGACACTTAGCAATGCCGTGGATAATCCTGTTAGCCGTTTAACACATAGCAACACTGTTAGCAGGTCAGCCCAGGAACTGAAATGTGCTTTTCAGCAAGAAAGAAAGAATCCCTTGCTATTGCAAAATGCCCTGAGTGGAAATGTGTCCAAGGGCACAGTGCCGTCCCCCAACACACAGATATTAGAGGGATACCAAGATGGCCACATCAATTAACTTCATAAACAGACACATATTTTAAACTGTAGATTTAGGGTATGTATTCAACAAATATGTCCTTTGTTTGCCTGCAAATGTAAGGTCATAGGTTCATTAATCCGCTATTTCAGGATATAATGTACATTTTCACTGGTAATAATTACGATGAATCCCCTTTTTGAAGTTTTTGAACAATGTCAAGTGGGATTATATTTCTTACTTCGTATTTCAACTAAAATAAACATAATTTGTCATTAAATATAATATCAATTGGGTTGTAGAACGCATTATTTTTTTGATTGGACGCTTGAAGGCGTTATGAATAAAAACAAGAGCATAAAACTTTGCGACATCTGCTATGCACAAAACAACTGTCTGTCAGGAATAATTTATAACAACCTTACTCCTGCAACATGATTAATTAAAAAGTGGTCTTAATTAACAACCGCAATCAATGAAGCTCATTAAGCAGCGCTGCTGGGGGTATTATAGTCGGGCTGAAGGTCTCGGTACAAACATGCGCTTACGCAGAAGCCTGCCGTCTCGTAGCTATGCTACACGAGGTACATATGGTCCACAGCAAAACAGGGATTACACTGCAGCATCTTCAGGGTGCATCATTCTGCTGGAGATTCCACAAAATAGTAATAAATTCAAATCTATGCCGACGCACACAGATGCACACGCACACAGTAGGGCGTCCAAAAAAAGTAATTTATTTTTGCTGTATTATGCTGTCGGGCTCTGATTCTAGCCTTGGGGGAACACAGCACACACAGGCTTTCAGAGAAGTATGGAAAAGTTTGACATGGGAACAAAACCAAATCATATTAAAAACCAAGGCGGAATAAAAAGGAATTGTGTTTTTCTTTTTCCACACATTACTAGGAATATGATATCAGTGGTTCTTGGTAATCATCTCATTAAACACTTTTGCAACAACTTGGAAAAAAGTGGAAAGAGGATTTAGATCATTATTTATTTGAACGACTATTAAAAAGGAGAGCCCTGAGAAGCGCGGGGGGCTGGGGCGGGCCGGTGGCGGGGGGCTGCGGGTCCTACTGCTCTGTCTAGCGGAGAGGGCAGCGGAGCAACACACACACATCATCTGCTCCGGCGCCGCGGCCGCTGGAGGAGAGACGGGAGCGGAGGTGTCCCCGCCCGCTCAGACCCCTATCTCTGTTGTAGCGGGGGGAGCATGCAGCTCCCCTCCCGCCACTGGGCCTCCACTCCCATGGTAATGATTCATTCATCAATACATATTGGGATGAGAATGACTTGATTCCCTGAATCACACAAAGAGCGCTGCAGTGCCTTGCTTAATGTGGCAGCGGGAATTTGTCTCTACCTCATCCTCTGACTGAGTGTTGGTGTCACAGTGATGGACACACACACATCTCTCTGTCTCAGACACACACAAACAAAAACACACACACACAGACACACGCACACACACACACACACACACACACACACACACACACACACACACACACACACACACACACACACAAACACGAACACAGACACGTCTTTGGTAACTAATCAATTTGAGGATGTCAATAGCTGATAGCCGATGACATTGCACCTCTGGTACTCCTGGAAGGAAATTATTACATGACTATAGCTTGCGTTAATTCACTCACACACAAACACACACACACACACACACACACACACACACACACAGTGAGTGTGTTTAAATACACGCATCTATGTGTGCATGTATTCTACCTGTGCGTTGGTATGTTTGTGTGTGTGTGTGTGGTGTGTGTGTGTGTGTGTGTGTGTGTGTGTGTGTGTGTGTGTGTGTGTGTGTGTGTGTGTGTGTGTGTGTGTGTGTGTGTGTGTGTGTGTTTTTTTGTGTGTCGGTGTGAGAGAGAGAATCTGTATGTATGGAGGGGGTTCCTCTGGGGAATTTTAACCAGATGTCAAACTGAAGTTATGGCCACAAGTCCGCTCAGCTCCTGGGCGCCACTTCAAACGCTCTTTCTTTCCCTATCTCTGTTTGTGCGTGCGTGTTTGTGTGTGTGTATCGTGCATGCGTGTGTGCGCACTCGACCAGCATTTCTTTCATCTGCACACCTACAGCGCAGCACGGTGGGGGGCTTAAGCTGTACAGAGCTCACACCTCCCCCCCTACTCACCACCCCAGATACACACGCACACGCACACACACACACCTCCCTCCCCCCCCAACACAGCAGATACACACACACCCTCACACACCCCACCAATTGGTCTGCATGTTGAGCAGCACTCCCCCCCCACCCCCCCCCCCCCCCCCCCCGGTCTCCTCTGCCAACCACCACCACCGCAGCCCCCGTAAGAACCCAGTTCAGGTTTAAAGGTATAATCCACACTAAATTGTGTGATTGTTAACAAAGCCAAGGGTTGCTTTATCCCCTTACAATATGTCATCATTACACACACACACACACACACACACACACACACACACACACACACACACACACACACACACACACACACACACACACACACTTTGAAACCAGCGGCCCTGTGTTGGTATAGGGCAGCGGCCGCCTGATCTTGAGCTTATTAGACCATTTGTGAATGTAATTTAGGGAGAGACTGAGAAGGAGTGCTGTTTGGTCTGTCAGGGATCAAGGAAAGCCAAAGACAGGCAGGAAGATTACAAGAAGACAAGAGACCAACAGGCATGAAAAGCAAGGGTTACCTGGGAGGGAAGGGGATCTTGTCTAAGTGAACGCCAGTGTGTGAGGCCTTTTGAGTGTGACGGGATCAGGAGCGCAGAATGGGAAAGACAAGGAGAAAGACAGGCTTATTAAACTAGAGAGAGAGAGAGAGAGAGAGAGAGAGAGAGAGAGAGAGAGAAAGTTATTTGCGTTTGTATCAAAACTCTTGCTGGTTTGGCCATCTTGTGACAAATCTGTTCCTCTTTCTGTGGTGCTCCCCTCTTGGGAGACAGTTGGGTGTCGCTTCTCGGGTGCCAATTACAGATTGTTCAATGGTGGCACGGCACTGAGACTGGGGGCTGAGTAGTGCTCATCCTCTCCCTTTACCCTCCAAATGCTCTTACTCACACTCTGGACCCATAGGAAAGATACACTGCCTCTCTATCCACTTTTTAACCGCTCCTACAAAGGCATTTTCTGGCATAACTAGTGTTGTGGGTCTGCAGGCTCTGCCAAAAAGCATATAGGGGACCTTTAGGATGTAATCCATTGTAAACAGGTAACTAGGATTTCTTTATTTGATTTATTTAAAGATACATTTTAAGGAAATGGATAGTAACCAGAACAATAAGTGACAAGACAGTAGTTCTGATCATGTCTCTCGTCAATGAGGGTTGGGTAATTTACTCCTGTTCACCCACCACTACAAACCACTGACACGATGGAACAGCATTAAACCAGAGGCTGGTTATGGTCGAGCCGCAGACCATTGGACAGGTGAAAAAGGCTCTGGATGGGTGAAATGACTTGTGTGAGGCAGGATAATAAGGTGATGGCTGCGCTTTATCAAGAGCAAACCCATTTCACTATGCGAATTGATTTGAATCACCTGCTGGCTCCTTACCCAAGCCGTGACGGGATCAAACTCATGACTTCACAAAACCCTTTTACAAACGTATGACTTAAAAGTATTCCTATATAATCATGAAACTCTCTACGGAGATGTCTAAATCTAACAGTATCTCCAAATCAAGCCATCACATCACGTTAATTTTGTATCGTGATATAATTTGCCGTCTTACCCAAACATGTCATATCTACACTAATACCTATCACACACAAGTACCTCAACATAACTTTTTTTTTTTTTTTTCTGAATTGACCAATGACGATGCCTGTCAGGCCATTATCACCCCAGCTGGATACTAGCGCTGCATAGCTGGACGTGACTTGATCCATACAAATAGAGAAAATCCAAAATGACCCTCAAATGCTTTCTAGGGGAAGCGAAAAGCAAAAAGGAAACACCATCTCTATGGATCTGTTCTGCTACAAGACCAGAATTCTCTCCCTGAAGTAACTGCTCGGGATTTTTTTAGTGAAATACCAAATGTGAATCACACTGATTAATAGTACTTTCAATAATGAAGGAATTAATATAAAAGAAATGCAGAAACCAACATCTTCAGAAGTACTGAACAAAGATAAAATGCTACTTTATATTAGTATTCAGTAAAGTGAACATATTTGGAGCTGGTCTTCTCCACAGTACAAATATAACTTATTTGGTATTTTTATTTATGTCATTATTAACTTGTTACAATAATCTTGGATTGCATGCAGCAAAAACTATGAAACAGACTTTCATATTGATTTTATCAGATTTTATCAGCTAGGATCAGAGAGGCCTCTCCTACTAAAGAATCACAGCAAAGAACTGACATCTGTACGTAAACAATGCATGAATTGGTCTCTTGTTTGATTGGAGACATTTTGTTTTCGAGTACTATATAGGAATTAAGTTAATCAAGAAGATAAATAATAAAAATACAAATATAGTAAGGTTTTGATGAATTTGTTTATTTGGTCTTTGGTGGAGGACCCCCCACGGAGACAGAGCACACCCTGAGCTGGACAGACAATGTTTAACAAGCAGCTAGTCCAACACAAAGTGATGCACAAAGAGACGATAAAAATACCCAACAGGAGGAAGTGGAAAGTAGATGGAGGGAGTGAAGAGATGAGTATTGAACTATCTTTGCCAAGGACATGGTAGGGCGCGTATGTGGCACAGCATGGGGTCTGCCTCTTCTGAAGAGATTGGTTCAAGGATGCATCCGCATTAATAAGCGATGATGCTACCAAACACACTGATGTGCACATGGACACAAACACACTGCACACACACACACACACACACACACACACACACACACACACACAAACACACACACCTACACACACACACACACACACACACACACACACACACACACAAGCGCACACACACACACACACATACATACACACACACACACACACACGACACACACATACACACACACACACACACGCACACGCAAGCATGCATGCACACAGTCTACTTTGCATATGGGTTGAAAAGCGGGATCCCTCCTGCTTAGCACGACTGAGAAATACTCACAGGCATTCACACATGCACACTAAGACACACGCATGTGCACACGTACACAGTCAGGTGAGAGATGGGGGCTCAATGTAGGTCAAGAAACATTTTATTCCCATTTCCTAATCCCAGCACATGGAAATGCGATTATAATTATATGATACTGTTTGTGAATATCCTCATTATATGTCAGTGTGTCGCTCTTTCACCTCGCAAAGCTTTGGCCGTGCGTCCACACGCTGCACACTCAACGATAAACACATGCACATGTGCACTCACACCAAAATACAAAATATAGATATTAAATAAATATTTCAGCATGGCTCCCCCTGAGCGTCTCACTACGGGGGGTTTGTCCCAATTAGCACAGAGTCAAGGTGGTGAAGGAGACATACTGAGCTAGCAGGTCATGCTAACTGGGAGCACACTGAGCTAGCATGCCGGCTAACTACCAACTACCCCACTTCACAGGCGCAGCGTGAATAAAAAAAAAAACTTTCATCTACTGGCATTTTACTGCACTCTTTGCTGCGCTAACAGATGGCCTCTTAAAATGTTCATGCAAAGGATTCCTTAAATATTTCGACATTTCACCCTATTTATGGCACAAGTTGACTGTAGCTATGAGAGAATTGCCACATTACAATTACATTACAGTAATTGAAGGCATCATTGACATACCGTTTTTGTTTTAGTCTTGTTTTAGATTGATTTGTTCATAGAAATCATATTTGACTAAGTATGAAGTAGCCTATGTATTATTTCCATTCATCTAAATGGCATGAGATAAAAAAAAACAAAATTGATTCAAATTATTGTGAATGCATTGCAATTTTATTTTGTGATATCGGTCTCTGACCGTCATCCACCTCCAGTTTGAAAAAGGGTACGTGAGTCCATGAAATAAACTGTGGTGCTGCACTTCTGCAGTGTGATCAGCTCACTTTAATTCACCTCACTGTTTTGAGAAGCAAGGGTTTTTGAAAAGATACCTTAATTCTGTTCTGTTCATGGCCGGTGCTAGGAGGCTAACTGGTTCCAGAATTCGCACATGTGGCCCAGATGAGCCATTTGTAGACGAGTTCACACATCAACACAACCGGCGATATTCAACAAAAGTACTACCGCTATATTGTACGTTTTGCCTGAATGTTCTTGTTTAAAAGAGCATGTCTTGCAGAGGGACACATTGAAGTAACTTAAAACCCCAGGGATGATCTATATTAATGTCTCCTTACTCACTAAATAATGTCATACATTCAATATGATGGATTTGATATATATTATATGACATTATAAATTATAATGGATATCGTTCAATATTCTTATAGTACGATTGTCTATGGGCATTAAGCATTGATTGTGCTCAGTTAAGTTCAAAACCAGGCCAAGAAGAGTTTTGACGTGAATAAGTAATGCTATGTCGACCTGGGAAAATCCAGTCAGCTTGGTGGTAATATACCTTCTTCAACTGATGATATTGGCTCAACTGCATCCATCTCATTGCATTATTGTTTATGTTAATTATCGGTGTTGCAGATGCTTTTAATGTGGTAATCTCCTGCATTGATGGTTAAAGATAGCCATTGTTTTCTCTTAAAAAGTGATTAACCTTTGGTTTTTAAATTAATCGTTCCAGCGGCTATTGGGCTGCATGAGGTTTGCAACGCAAAAAGGTAGGCAAACCAGTTTTTAACCAGCCGAAGCCTGGTATAATGGATTACATTATACATTCACGGATGTTTGCTACTTAGTAAACTTTAGAAATCCACTGATGCGCTATTTAGTAGTACGCAGATTAATTCCCTCCCCCTAAAAAAATAACATAATAATTTCCAAATGCTACTGCGAATTAACTAAACTAACTGATGAACGAAATAAACCATGAGACCACTAAAATGGGGTTTAAAATAGGTTTTGCCTTTCCTGTAATATTATTCTTTCAATATCAGCCTCATAGACGGGTTGTGGTGCGCTCAAACATTCAAGTTTACAAGCTAAACTGACGGCAAGATACAAGAGCTAAAATTATGAATGGCTAAAAAAACACTGCGACCGTTGCTCAAAACGGGCACTATTTGGAAGAGAAGTGCGGACAGGAGGACAATATATCAGGCAGAACTGTAAAATCTGTGAAAGTGAACCGAGCACAGCTGGGTATGTGCTGGCATGCTGTGTTGTTCTAAGAAATGAATCCATGAAACCACCACATCTCGAACGTCATCTTACAACCGAACACGCAGTACTGAAAGTACTAAAAACTATTCATTTTTCCTTAGAAACCGTGTTGCACTGGATTCAATCGTGCGGAACAACATCATTGCGTGGCAGGACTCGCTCATAACAGTTACGCCAATATTTCTCAGTGACGGCAAAAGTGAACAACTGGATGAAAAACCTGTTGAGCATCAAAACCTCTGAAATGCCCAAGGACTTCACTGTTGGTGAGCAGGGGACTTTAACAGAATTATCGTGCGACGAAACATTAAAGTCTTCTTTCAGAAGGCATTGTTGGACTTTTGGAAACAGCAACACTGCGAATAACCTGCACTTTCAGACAACTCTGTGTGCCTTCTCCTTCTTTCTGCGACCACATATCTGTGCGAGGAAGGCTTCTCTTCACTTGCCATCATAAAAACAAAATGCAGAAGCAGGATTGATGCTGAGCTACAGCTGAGACTGAAGCTGACCTCGATTGATGCAGACATCGCAGGACTGTGTTCGCAGAGGCAGGCGCATCCTTCTCATTAGGCTTATGGAAGTTCAGTTATGTGTGTGTGTGTGTGTGTGTGTGTGTGTGTGTGTGTGTGTGTGTGTGTGTGTGTGTGTGTGTGTGTGTGTGTGTGTGTGTGTGTGTGTGTGTCTGTCCGTCAGTTCTAGTGCTTCCACTTTGTACAGCTGATATTAGTTAAAAATGAAAAATATTACTTTTAAGAATGAAAGAAAGAAACTGTGCAAGTCACACCTATTGATAAGGAAACAAGAATTGGGACGAATGTCGTAGGTACGATCATGCATGTCACGTGCACGCCTTCTGGAACCAGTTTGCTCAGAAACCAGTTGGCTCATAAAACGCAATCAGAAAAAAAACAATTGTCCTCGCCAACTTCACTCACGCTGTGCAATTCTTTTGTCAGGCTTGGACTATACCGAACCCTAACGCAGAACAAACAGAGATTGAAACCAAGTAACAGGGATTTATTTATAAAAGGGCAGTCAGGAATATGAAAATGGATCGGCGAAAGACCGGCAGTCAGAGAGATAATTGTTTGGTAAGAGGCAGGCAGTCAGACAGGTGATGGCTAACGGGCAGGTGGTCAGACAGGTGATGGCTAACGAGCAGGTGGTCAGACAGATGATGGCTAACAGGCAGGCAGTCAGACAGGTGATAGTTCGGTAATGGGTTAGGCAGTCAGAGAGGTGAGAGTTCTGTAAGGGGCAGGCAGTCAGACAGGTGATAGTTTGATAACGATTAGGAGGTCAGACAGGTGATGGCTAACGGGCAGGCAGTCAGACAGGTGATAGTTCGGTAACGGGCAGGCAGTCCGACAGGTGATATTCGGTAACGAGCAGGTGGTCAGACAGGTGATAGTTTGGTAACAAGCAGGAGGTCAGACAGGTGATAGTTTGGTAACGAGCAGGAGGTCAGACAGGTGATGGTTTGGTAACGAGCAGGAGGTCAGACAGGTGATAGTTTGGTAAGAGGCAGGCGGTTAGACGGATGATAGTACGGTAAGGGGCAACAATCAAACAGGTGATAGTTCGGTAAAGGGCAGGCGGTCAGACAGGTGATGGTTCGGTAACGAGCAAGTGGTCAGACAGGTGATAGTTCGGTAAGGGACAGGCGGTCAGACAGGAAATGGTTCAGTAAGGGGCAGATGGTCAGACAGGTGATAGTTTGGTAAGGGGGAGGCGGTCAGACAGGTGATAGTTCGGTAAGGGGCAGACAATCAGACAGGTGATAGTTCAGTAAGGGGCAGGCAGACAGACAGGTGAGGGTCCACCACAGAGTGCAGTCGATGATCTGACGATGGGTGATAGAAGAAGCAGGGCTGATATCAGGTGGGGTTGATGAGCTTGATGACTCAGGGGGAACAACGTTGTTGGGTGGAGATAGATGGAGAGGGGCGCTGCACCACAGGCGGACAAACCACCAGGTATTCAGAAGGGGTCTCCAGGGAGGTGACAGAAGCACAACTTTAAGAGAAGGCTCACTTTTCACTGCAGTCAACACTCATTACTTGTAATCATATCTAGGGTTAGGGCACACCTGGGCCACCAAACTGCTTTCTTTAGAGGGACAGATTATTGAAATATAATATTGAAAATTAAGGGGGGACAGACAAGATAAGGAGCAATTATTGCAATTAAGCACTCAAGGGTGAACATAAAAAAAAAACGAAATACCCTTAAAGTTGCAGAAGCTGAAGTAAAATAATAAAGAAGTTTTACTCATGTTTCACAGCAAGGCCCACTCCTCTTACAAATTCAAAGAAGTCTAAATAAAATGGGCACACCCACATGCTTCCAGTCCTCTTTGTGCATGCAAATCAAGCCGAGCATAACAGTTTTGAGCATATAGCTTGCTAGCTTGTAGAAGTAACTGGTTGGAAAGTTCCTTTGAATGAGAAACGTGGAGGGTGGATCTTCAATACTTTGAATAAAGTATTAACTAACCCTTTTTTTTATGCACAAAATAGGGCAGTAAATCCAAATATTTCTAAATAGACCTGTTTAATGATTCATATTGTTTTGGTTGCATTAAAATCAATATACCGAAAAAGAAAAATTCAAATGTAAATAATGTGCGGATCGAAAGACATTGATCAAGTAAAAATTTAAGGTGTCATAATCTGCTACATTTATTATTATTATAAATTGTATTCATACTATTCAAATTAACTATCAAAATAAATGGCCTTAGCCATATGTCCATTTATCAGCAAGTGATCATGGTATTAACATTCAATAGAAATGGCCTGATATATAGATACAACAAGCAACAAGTGATCATGTTATTGACAATAAACAGAAGTCCAAGCACAGCTTCTTGAAACACTCCATCAAAGAATCAAACATGCTTACACCACTGCTGCCCGCAGCTGTCTGCTGACTCCTCCCTACCTTGGCTACACCTTTTCACCGTTCACTACATCTTCAAGATCAGCAAGAAGGCCACATTTCAAAATCAGTGAAAGGTTTACTTTTTTACTTTCCAAGAATACATGCACCGCAGACGGGGCTATGCTAACCCCCTATGTTGTCCAGACTTCGCCGTTACAGCCACCCTCTGTTGTTCATTTACAGAGAGCCTTTGCACCTGGATGTCACGGGAATCTGAACCCATCCAATATGCATACCTGTCAACATTGGGATTTGAAAAAAGGGATTTCTTTTTTTTTTCACTCATTGTGATGGCATGTTGGGCGCTTAGGCTCAGCACATTTGTCATGCTGGGTCTCGTCGCATATCTTCCGAGTGATACACTAAATCAGTGTGGTGTATTTTACAGAAGGCAAGCCTTTGACCTACGCTGCTCTTCGTTAGGTATGGGTAAGCCTCCTCCTACTTGGTTAGATAAATACCCTAACTGTCAGCCTATTGGCCAGTCCTCCATCCCTCTCACGTTGATCCATTTTTAAATCCTTGCGCTGACGTTCTTCTTCAGCTTCTACTTCTTGTCTTATCAACGTTTTATTTGATTGAGGGGCGTCTCATCATTCAATGTTAAAGCTAATGTTGTCCTTACCGCCACCTTCTCTACCGGAGGTGTACAGCACATTCATCACTGCCAACTTTTTTCTTATTTTTCTTATTTAAGAACATGGGAAAATCCCGGGATACATGGGAAAATCCCGGGAAAAACAAGAGGGTTGACAGGTATGCGGATATAGCCTCGCTGCTGATCAAAGATATGGGCTTTGGTCCTACATTACCAAATAGATATTTCACAGTTCACCCGGGAAAAGCGGGAAAAACGGTTTCCTATCGGAGGAAATTGAGCTTGCTCTCATCCTTGCTCAGAAACAACCCTTTTTTCGGGGCTTATGTGAATGCTTACGTTCTGATAAATAATTGCGTAATGGATCAATAGGATTGTGTGATGAATAGGCCTGGGGATCACACACTTTCCCACTGGCTCCGAACTCCCCTACCGGGCAAAATAGAATAAGCACCTTCCAAATTATTTAATTTTAGATTTTAATCACACTTTAGAAAAAAAATCTTTTATATATAATATGTATGTAAGGTCAATTAGTTCTTCATGAAAATGGAAAAAATTACCCTTCCAT